>NC_069505.1:373060631-373360631 GCF_027579735.1 Bombina bombina | reverse complement strand
TATGCTGGCCCTTGGCAACTCTCTTCATGGACTGTGATGCACTGTGTTACCTTGTCATGTGTCTCCAATGGGGCTATGCTGGCCCTTGGCAACTCTCTTCATGGACTGTGATGCACTGTGTTACCTTGTCATGTGTCTCCAATGGGGCTATGCTGGCCCTTGGCAACTCTCTTCATGGACTGTGATGCACTGTGTTACCTTGCCATGTGTCTCCAATGGGGCTATGCTGGCCCTTGGCAACTCTCTTCATGGACTGTGATGCACTGTGTTACCTTGCCATGTGTCTCCAATGGGGCTATGCTGGCCCTTGGCAACTCTCTTCATGGACTGTGATGCACTGTGTTACCTTGCCATGTGTCTCCAATGGGGCTATGCTGGCCCTTGGCAACTCTCTTCATGGACTGTGATGCACTGTGTTACCTTGCCATGTGTCTCCAATGGGGCTATGCTGGCCCTTGGCAACTCTCTTCATGGACTGTGATGCACTGTGTTACCTTGTCATGTGTCTCCAATGGGGCTATGCTGGCCCTTGGCAACTCTCTTCATGGACTGTGATGCACTGTGTTACCTTGTCATGTGTCTCCAATGGGGCTATGCTGGCCCTTGGCAACTCTCTTCATGGACTGTGATGCACTGTGTTACCTTGCCATGTGTCTCCAATGGGGCTATGCTGGCCCTTGGCAACTCTCTTCATGGACTGTGATGCACTGTGTTACCTTGCCATGTGTCTCCAATGGGGCTATGCTGGCCCTTGGCAACTCTCTTCATGGACTGTGATGCACTGTGTTACCTTGCCATGTGTCTCCAATGGGGCTATGCTGGCCCTTGGCAACTCTCTTCATGGACTGTGATGCACTGTGTTACCTTGTCATGTGTCTCCAATGGGGCTATGCTGGCCCTTGGCAACTCTCTTCATGGACTGTGATGCACTGTGTTACCTTGCCATGTGTCTCCAATGGGGCTATGCTGGCCCTTGGCAACTCTCTTCATGGACTGTGATGCACTGTGTTACCTTGCCATGTGTCTCCAATGGGGCTATGCTGGCCCTTGGCAACTCTCTTCATGGACTGTGATGCACTGTGTTACCTTGTCATGTGTCTCCAATGGGGCTATGCTGGCCCTTGGCAACTCTCTTCATGGACTGTGATGCACTGTGTTACCTTGTCATGTGTCTCCAATGGGGCTATGCTGGCCCTTGGCAACTCTCTTCATGGACTGTGATGCACTGTGTTACCTTGTCATGTGTCTCCAATGGGGCTATGCTGGCCCTTGGCAACTCTCTTCATGGACTGTGATGCACTGTGTTACCTTGCCATGTGTCTCCAATGGGGCTATGCTGGCCCTTGGCAACTCTCTTCATGGACTGTGATGCACTGTGTTACCTTGCCATGTGTCTCCAATGGGGCTATGCTGGCCCTTGGCAACTCTCTTCATGGACTGTGATGCACTGTGTTACCTTGCCATGTGTCTCCAATGGGGCTATGCTGGCCCTTGGCAACTCTCTTCATGGACTGTGATGCACTGTGTTACCTTGCCATGTGTCTCCAATGGGGCTATGCTGGCCCTTGGCAACTCTCTTCATGGACTGTGATGCACTGTGTTACCTTGTCATGTGTCTCCAATGGGGCTATGCTGGCCCTTGGCAACTCTCTTCATGGACTGTGATGCACTGTGTTACCTTGTCATGTGTCTCCAATGGGGCTATGCTGGCCCTTGGCAACTCTCTTCATGGACTGTGATGCACTGTGTTACCTTGCCATGTGTCTCCAATGGGGCTATGCTGGCCCTTGGCAACTCTCTTCATGGACTGTGATGCACTGTGTTACCTTGCCATGTGTCTCCAATGGGGCTATGCTGGCCCTTGGCAACTCTCTTCATGGACTGTGATGCACTGTGTTACCTTGCCATGTGTCTCCAATGGGGCTATGCTGGCCCTTGGCAACTCTCTTCATGGACTGTGATGCACTGTGTTACCTTGTCATGTGTCTCCAATGGGGCTATGCTGGCCCTTGGCAACTCTCTTCATGGACTGTGATGCACTGTGTTACCTTGCCATGTGTCTCCAATGGGGCTATGCTGGCCCTTGGCAACTCTCTTCATGGACTGTGATGCACTGTGTTACCTTGCCATGTGTCTCCAATGGGGCTATGCTGGCCCTTGGCAACTCTCTTCATGGACTGTGATGCACTGTGTTACCTTGTCATGTGTCTCTGTTACGGTACCAACAGTGTACCAAGGGTTAATACCAGATGAACAATGTCCTGCATAGGGAATCAGCAATTCACAACCCAGCCAGTTTCCCTGCAAACATGAGACCAAGCTCCACATTTCAGGTTTAAAAAAGAATAACTACTTTATTTGAAGGCAGCACACAGATTTATACACCCTGGCTTCAGGTTACAGAGGGCATTGGTTTAACAGTAAAGCAAACATATGAACAATGCATCAAACCTCTAACAATTGTCTATTCACAGGTAAAACAGATTAACATATTAAGTTAATTAACTAGGGAAGAACGTTTACTCAGACAATCTGATGTTGGGCAGTCTAGTTAACATAATCACACAAGGACACAATCAGTTTACCCAGACAGACTCCTGAGACACAATCAGATCTGAAACATACATAGAATACATCTTATTACAGAATATAGGAACAGTTCTTATTAGCTATAAAGTCTTTTATGCCCACTTGGCTTATAGAGTCACAATTGCTCCCAAAAGGTGCACTCACACCCTGTACCCATCCTGTATTTATGGATACAGGGTGACATAGACATAAGACAGAGTTATGAAAGTACATGGGGTGTCCAGCATATAAAATTCCATATTTTCATGCAGTCTCTGGGTATCCTTAAGCCCATGTACCTCCAGCCCAAAGAATGTTCCATAACAGGCCCTCCAATGTACAGTGGCGAGATTGGTTTCGTCACATCTCTCCCCTTTTCCAAACAGACTAACAGGGTATCTGACCTCCTGCCGGTCAGTGCCCTGGTTAGTCCAGCAACCCACCCATAAAACACAATTAGTAGTACAGCCCACCCACAATAAATGGTTACTACACCTGAGTACGGGGAAAACTTGTCCATGTCCAGGTGCCTCACCACAGCTGTGTGGGGGACTGGTACGCTGAATTGGTGGGTTGCGAGGTGGGCAGAGACCAGCTGTACTCTGCCCGGGTGCCAGCACTACCATGGAAGTAGCCTGGTGGGAGCCTGGTTGCTGGAGGGGGAGACCGACTGTCTCCCCTTTGGATACATAGCTGTGCTGCTGGAGGGGGAGACCAATCGTCTCCCCTTTGGCTAAACAGCCGTGTTGCTGGGGGACAGGACCATCAAACTCCTCTCCCTCTGGTTTGTCATGCTCGGCTGTCCAGGGTATGTACTGTGCCATATACCACCAGAGCGCCTGGTAGGCATGTCAGTTTGCTGGGACAATCCATCTGTATTCCCGTTATGAGAGAGAATTCCTGTCCATACAAACAAGGGTTCAAATTCCT
This sequence comes from Bombina bombina, assembly GCF_027579735.1. Lineage (NCBI taxonomy): Eukaryota > Metazoa > Chordata > Amphibia > Anura > Bombinatoridae > Bombina > Bombina bombina. Next base: position 373,357,133 of record NC_069505.1, on the reverse strand, counting down.
CAGTGCCCAGACCAGGGCCAAACAGTCCTTCAAAATCACATCAGCTTCTTTACGAGTTTTCTGTACCTGCTCTTTATAGGTATCCACAATCCCTTCATACTGACATAGGGTGCCCTTGAGTTGCAGCACCTCACTATGAGCCAGCGTCAGCTTCTCCTCCAGTGTCACTAAGTTTTTCTTTAATGTTTCATGTTCCACTCTCAAGCTGGTGTTTTCTGCAGTCTGTCGGTGCAGCTTGTCTAGCAGAGATTCCTGTTCTAAACGTGCTTTTTCCTCTGCGCTCCTCTTCTCCTTCATCAGCGCATTGTAACGGGACCTCCACATATCAATAGCGGATAGAGATTTACTGAGCTCAGCGTCCTGGGGCTTAGCAGCAGGTGGGTCAGTCTCTGCTGCACGGATCTGGGCACGGGTAGTCACAGAGTTAACATCAGCGGGACCCATAGGAGCGTAGGCAGAAACAAGGGGGGCCAAGTCATTTCCAAGAAGAACATCAGCAGGTAAGTCCTTCTTGACCCCCACATTCACAGGTCTAGCGCCCACTCCCCAATCCAAATGTACCCTGGCAACAGGTAGGCTGAACACATCGCCCCCTGCTACCCTCACAGCCACAGTGTCTCCAGTGTACTGTTTCTCAGACACCAAGTTCTTTTGAAGCAAGGTCATGGTAGCACCAGTATCCCGTAGACCACTGACCTTCTTCCCATTCACTTTAACCAGTTGCCGGTTATTCCGGTGGGCAGCTTGCACAAGGTCTGCCTCATGTAGGATGCTCCAGCATTCTTGCGCCTCTACGTAGCGGGCCGCAGGCTGAGGATTACGTGGGATTCCGCCGGCGGGTCTTCTCCAGGACTGCGCTTGGTTCGCTGCGTTTAGGGGACACTCTGGTCTTTTGTGCCCTAGTTGCTTACATCTAAAGCACCGAATAGGTTGTGAGTAGCACCGCAGGGCTCTCTGAGGGTAGTTTGTGGCCGGAGGCCGTGTGGTATAGTGGTGCGCCGGGGTTTGGTAACTGGCAGCTGCTGGGGTGACTGGGGGTCTGTACTCCACTCTAGCAGGGGGCTTAGTGGTAGCAGTGTCCAGTTTGCGGGCATCCGTATACTCATCTGCCAAGCGAGCCGCTTCCTGCAGGGTGGAGGGTTTACGGTCCCGAACCCACTCTCGAACTCCTGCGGGTAATTTGTCGAAGCAATGTTCCAACAGGAATAGCTGCAGCACCTCTTCCCCAGATATGGCTTGGCACCCCGCTATCCAGTGAGCTGCTGTGCGGTGCACCTTACATGCCCACTCAAGGTAGGAATCTCCAGCTAATTTAACAGTGTCTCTGAACCGCCTCCTGTATGCCTCCGGTGTAACCGCATACCTGGAGAGCAGAGCCTCTTTTACAGTATTATAATCCCTGACTTCCTCATCTGGAATGGCCCGAAAAGCCTCTCTGGCCCGGCCGGATAATTTTCCAGATAATATCGTGACCCAGTCCTCTGCGGGTACCTTGTGTAGTGCACATTGCCTCTCAAAATCCGCAAGGTACCCATCAATCTCTCCTTCTGTTTCCAGGAAGTTTTTAAAAGCTGCAAAATGTACTTTTCTCTTTTCCATCTTAGTCAGTATTGTAATAATCCCCCTCTTCCTGAGGTTACTGGCTTGTGTAGTTGCTCTTCTGGGCGATAAGGTTCATTCCGTCGCTGCCACCAATGTTACGGTACCAACAGTGTACCAAGGGTTAATACCAGATGAACAATGTCCTGCATAGGGAATCAGCAATTCACAACCCAGCCAGTTTCCCTGCAAACATGAGACCAAGCTCCACATTTCAGGTTTAAAAAAGAATAACTACTTTATTTGAAGGCAGCACACAGATTTATACACCCTGGCTTCAGGTTACAGAGGGCATTGGTTTAACAGTAAAGCAAACATATGAACAATGCATCAAACCTCTAACAATTGTCTATTCACAGGTAAAACAGATTAACATATTAAGTTAATTAACTAGGGAAGAACGTTTACTCAGACAATCTGATGTTGGGCAGTCTAGTTAACATAATCACACAAGGACACAATCAGTTTACCCAGACAGACTCCTGAGACACAATCAGATCTGAAACATACATAGAATACATCTTATTACAGAATATAGGAACAGTTCTTATTAGCTATAAAGTCTTTTATGCCCACTTGGCTTATAGAGTCACAATTGCTCCCAAAAGGTGCACTCACACCCTGTACCCATCCTGTATTTATGGATACAGGGTGACATAGACATAAGACAGAGTTATGAAAGTACATGGGGTGTCCAGCATATAAAATTCCATATTTTCATGCAGTCTCTGGGTATCCTTAAGCCCATGTACCTCCAGCCCAAAGAATGTTCCATAACAGGCCCTCCAATGTACAGTGGCGAGATTGGTTTCGTCACAGTCTCCAATGGGGCTATGCTGGCCCTTGGCAACTCTCTTCATGGACTGTGATGCACTGTGTTACCTTGCCATGTGTCTCCAATGGGGCTATGCTGGCCCTTGGCAACTCTCTTCATGGACTGTGATGCACTGTGTTACCTTGCCATGTGTCTCCAATGGGGCTATGATGGCCCTTGGAAACTCTCTTCATGGACTGTGATGCACTGTGTTACCTTGTCATATGGCTCATATATTCCTTATTTTTACAAGATTATTTATAAACGTTTTTTATGTTTTCTTACATACTAATAAAATACATTTTATTTCACAAATCTTTGTCCTCATTCTTCCTGTTATTTTTTGAAAGCTCTAGTTTATGCTGTTGATCCTTAAAGGGACCTACCAAATATATTTGTTATAATGAAATCATATATGTAAGACAATAGTAAATGACTTTAAGATTAACATCTCCAATGTAATCTTATTATTTGTGTTTATATTATTTTCTCTTAGCTCTATCATTGCCTGATTATGATTAGCAGAGTAATTTCTTTATATATGTATATATATTTGTATTTGTGTATATATGTATATTGAAATGTTCTGATCCATGTGTGTATTTATAAACTCTGCATGAATTGATGCACCTTTACCAAATGATCTGAGTATTGATACAATGATATAATCCCTGTAAAGTGTTCATTTTATTTAAATAGTATTGACTATGTGTATGCTCTTTTTAAAAACAAAATTATGTCCCTTTAAGTGATGTTGATCACAATTGTTAATGAATGTATTTCCATTTGTAAAGCGTTTTTGTCCTTTTTACAAGAACAAGGACATATAATTTTATTAATAAACAATCTTATTGTAATGTTGACAGCACCTGTATTTCATTTTCAAATCTATATTATTGTCAAAGTGTAACCAAATAAATCTCTGTGTGTAATGCAAATAATGTGGATGATGAATATTAGTTAACTAATATGTTAACTAAATACATCTCCTCCCATTTATGGCTATAGGTAGGCTGACAATAATTAAACTTGAATAAATGACACGTTTAATCAATCCATGTATAACTATTGTTATTCAACAACAATCCAAACATATCTTAAAACATCAATGGCATATGTATTTCTCATGTGTATCTTTTAAATGTTAAAGATATACACCATAGCTATAGTTCAAGGGACAGTCAAGTCCGAAAAGATGATTCTGGATTTGTTGTCATTCCTAGATAGCAATCTACACACATACTAGTTCCTAAAATATAAATACGTTTCTTAGTGATATGCCAAGATGTCACTGAGTCCTTGTATTGTCTGCGGTTTTTCAGCGATCTCGGGTGCGCCATGTTGCTTAAGACGTCACCTGCCAGGCTGTCCAATGATTCCTTGTATTGACTGACGTTCTTACGTGATCAGGAATATGCCTTTTATTGGATTGCGTTTTGACGCGATCAAGGATGCGCCTTTTTTTTTGGGCGTTCTTACGTGATCAATAATGTGCCTTTCATTGGATGGCGTTCTTACGTGATCAATAATGTGCCTTTCATTGGATGGCGTTCTTACGTGATCAAGGAAGCGCCATGTTAAGACGGCACATGTAAAGGTAAAAAAACGTCTGATTGGATTGCGTAGTCCCGCAATATTTGTGCACGTTAAAAACGTTTGTGACTGCATGCAATTTTAAAAAGCTTGCGAATATGTATTATTTGCATCATGTTACATTGTTGACCCGTAGCTGATAAAGACCACCACATTCTCTTTTGCTGGATGTCTGGTTGAATCAACGAACGAAAGCAAAATGTTTTCATGCATAGGATATTTATAGGCAAGTGCAAATCTCTACAGTCCATGTTTAATATGTTTGTCAACAATGTTCCTTTTTCTTAAAAATTACTGTTGTGTTTAATGTTGAACATATCTAATTAATAAATATGCGCTATTGTGTTTGAATAAAGTAATCAATATGCATTTATCATATGCTAAATATATGATGCCAACTTCTTCTAAATGTAATTTCGTTGTATATTTTATTAAAGGTTCATTATACACTCACATTATAAATCAAAATCTTGGATTTTGTCTCTAGTTAGATAGTCCATTGTTTAACCAATAGGTTTATTTTGTCTTGTGTTGTAAGAAAATGTAAGTAATTTTCTTACTCCTCGCAAAGCCTCTGAGTTTCATGTGAGTACCATCTCCAGCTTTGTCCAGTTTGTGTAAAGGGTCTTTTCATATGTTAATGATGGTGTATTGTGTTGTTTTACGGTTGTAATGGTGGTTCATCTATATTTTCAATATAGCTAACCCTATTTTATTTTCAAGTGTTTGAAGCTTTTTAATATTGATATCAGTATATGTTAATCTTGTTGTTTGTAGTAGTGTCTATTACATACAGTTATGTAAAAAATATAGGATACTGTCCCTTGAATGCAAATGTTGTTTTTTGTATCATGTATGAGATCCACATAGTTTAATCTTCAAATATATTTTTGTTAGCATATTTCCCCCCCCCCACACTCCTAAAAGGACTTTAAACCATATTCATTGTTAAAATAAAAATATTTACAATAAAATATTAACACAATAATGTCTCTTAAAGAAAATAGACTTTATTTAACACGTCAATATAAATGTGATTTTAAAATTTATTTTTTGACAAAGTACATGTAGATATACCAACAAGCTTAAAATATGTGTTAGCATATGTAATGTTGTTAAAGGGACAGTTTAGAAAAATTTTATTTTTTAAGATTATTCGAAAAGTCAATTCTGTAATATCAAGGATATAAAATGTTTCTCAACAATTGAACATTTGTCTGTGTTTATTTAAATTTGCTATCTAAACCTATGAGGTTGGTGTGCTCATTTCTTCAATCTTGAAGAGTGCTTGTAATCATTATACAATTTGAGCACTAGAGGGCATTTGGATAGCATTTGTATATGTAAAACCTTGTGCTCATACAGCATATTATTGACCATGTATTGATAATTGATATCTAAAATGTTGTTATGTCAGAACAACAAATAAGTGGTCATTTTTCATAGTCATAGATACAAGGGTAAGCACATAAGTCACACATGTATTTCTCCATGTTTTGTTGTTTCCAACTTTATAATGCGTAATACAGTGTTTTCTTTGTAATCAATAATTTTCTGACTGTCCCTTTAAGCTGTGTTATTGGCATTCAAACAGTAATATGCCATCATGGATAATTGTTATGGTAATTTAGTTAGCGATTCGGGAAACAGTTTGGACATCACATCACAGAAACCAATCAATATCATGAACAAGGATAGGTATGTGATGATGTGGTTTTCACACACTTATAACCCACACTCTGCAAACAATCTTCCTCCATGGACCCGGTCCCATAGAAGTCGATTATATACAGAGTGTGGTCCACAAGTGTATGAAAACCACATCATCACATACCTATCCATTACACATTACATAAAAAAATAATTTGAAGATGGAAAAAAATACTTACTTCCTCTTCCTTCCCCTCTTCCCACGGGGCTGAGGCTCTGGGAGAGGCAACTGCCGACTCCGAAGAGTCCTCCTTGGAGCTGTTGTGGGAGGAGTGGAAGGAAGAGTACTGGGACGACCAAGGTGAGGAGTAGATGGCTGAGGAGGAGAAGATGGATGAGGAGGAGAAGATGGCTGAGGAGGAGGAGGAGTAGATGGCTGAGGAGGAGGAGGAGGAGTAGATGGCTGAGGAGGAGTATGAGATGGGCCGGCAGGAGGAGATGGCCCAGCAGCAAGAGGCCCAGCAACAAGAGGCCCAGCAACAGGAGGTAGACCAGCATGCGCCTCCCGGAAAAAAGTGAACATTTCTTGATGAAGCTGAAACATTCTTGTTTGTCCTTCTTGTATTCTATTCAGTATGCTGATTATTTCATTTTGTCCTTGAATAATTTGATTCTGGCCATCAAGTATTCTGCGTCGTCCTTCTATGTTTTCTATCCGGGAGGTACGCATCTGGTCTATGTACTCCAGTAGAACCCGCACCTCCGCTATTTCCTCTTGTTGTGCCTGTTGAACCCGTGCACGGTGGGGTGCCCGTGCACGGCGGAGTGCGGGTCTTTGAGGGACCTCGGGTTCCGCGGGTTCCGCGGGTTCAGCGGGATCCTCCTGTGCTTCCGGGGCCTCTTCATCATCTCCCGTGCGCTGTTCCTCACGGGGGGCCTCTTCCCTCCGAAGTGGGAATTCCTCACCACCACTCTCATCCCGGGGAGATGCAGGAGGCTGTGCTGCCTCGTCCCCAGACTCTGTATATAAAAAAAAAAAAAAAAAAATATATATATATATATTAGCATATTTGCAAATAAAGGTTTAAATGACTTAGCTTACGATACAATTACAAATGCAGAATCATTAATCCACTTTGAAATCTAACAAACAATCAATACGATTTCCGCTTTTTCTAAACCGTGTTTGTGATATCTGTGGTCAATGTGAATGTTTTAGCGTTTGTTTTCAGTCTGTTTAAATGCACACCTAACCTATAGCCTAGATACTGATGTAACCGCAAAGTAATAGAATGCGTGTAAACAGCGTAATAGCATTAATCTGATCCTTAACACATGAAACCCAATGTTTTATCTTTCATGATTTAGAAGCATACATTTAGTATCAACTTTCGAATGTACTTTTCTTATCTAATTAGCTTCATTCTCTGGATATTCTTTGCTGAAAAGCATATATAAATATGCTTCTAAGATGCTGATTGTTAGGTGAATATAGCTGCCTCCTGTGATTGTTTCACCGTGTGCATGGCTATTTCTTCATTAAAATATATCTCAAGAATGAATCTAATTAGGTAATTTAAGTACATTTGAATGTTTTGTCAAATTGTATTCGCTACCTCAATCATGACAGTAAATGTTTGCGTATAGTGTCCATTGAAATACATTCGTATGTGAAATTATTGTTCAATGAGCTTACCGTCAGATGAGAGTGGCAGGTTCCCGGTATCGATTCCTCCGATACCGACTACTTCCACCTCGGAGATGCTGGGCCGCAACATTTCCTCCCATCGGCAGTACTCCATTTCAAGGGCAGGGCCGCCACCGGTCCCTGCGGCATGTCGGGCCTCCAGGCTTAACTTTTTTTTAAGTTCAAGTTTACAGTCCCGGTACCGATGTTTGATAGAATCCATATCCCGGTTCCGGCCACCCACTGCATTGACTGCATTCCTAATCTCGTTCCAGAGCCTCCTCTTCTCAGTCGGGGTGGTCTTTTGGTGCTGCAGCATCCTATGCCTGGCCATATAGGCCTCTACGAGGGCCTCCTTCTCCTCCATCGTAAACCTCGCCTCCCTAGTCACCTTGGCCTTCCCCTGTGACGATGCCCTCTGTTTCCCGGACTGTGAAGCCCTACTCTGACCGCCACTGGGCCCAGCCACTTGGTCATCTTGAACCAAGTGGCTGGGTCCACCCACCGCTTCCACCCCCGCTTCCTGCCCCCCTTCCTGCCCTGTTCCTCTCCCCCTCCCTCTACTCCCCCCTCTACCTGTCCCCTGCCTGGCCTCCATCTCCTCCCTAAACTAAACCCCAAATAATCAAACAAAAAGTGAGTGTGATGAAATGAAAGGGGGTCAAAATAAAGAACTAAAAAGACAAAAAAGGTGCTTAAAGTGTGAGGGATGTAAAAAAACAAAGAGGGTAAGGAGTATTTAAATAAACGAAAAGAATAAGACTAAAAGGAGGATATGTAAACTAAATGTAACTAGGGGATGGGTATGGGATGGGTATGGGGTATGGGATAAGAGTAAATGGGATGAAAGGGAATGGGACTACAAGGAATGGGGTATGGAGTGTAGTATGAGGGGGTAGGGGGTATGGAGTGTATGTAGTGTTATTGATAAGTGTATGTATGTATTGAATGTGTTTGCGTGTAAATGTGTTAAGTGTACAGATAAATCACTCGCTCGCTAACTCACACTACTTCTAATTCTCACTAACAAACACTCCCACTAACGCTCACTAACTACCACTAACTGACGCTCCCACTAACAACTCTCACTAATAACTCCCACTAACTCACTCACGCTCCCACTAACAGACTCTCTCCCACTCCCACTAACTCCCACTAACTCACTCACTCTCTCACGCTAACACTACCAACTGACTCTCTCACGCTAACACTACCAACTGACTCTCTCACGCTAACACTAACTCACTCTCAAAAATTCGCTAACTCTCTATTCTTAAACCTCCAATCTCCAAAGACCCACCAGCAACACAGTCAAAGAAGCCATGCTTGTGTGGTGCTTATATACCCTGTGTAAATGTTTAATGATGTCCCAATTTCCATTGTAATTAGTGTTCAGGTGTGCTTTATTAGCAATTAATATTATTGCAATGTGTATTAGGTGTGTGAATTTGCGCATGCTCATTTCGAGTTGGTATTTGTGGAATGTGTAGAATGCGATGATGTCATAGTGTTCGTTTTAGCTTTCATTGTCCAAAAGTATTCTTATTAAATGTGAATTTGCGATGGTGTGTTCTTCGTGAAGTGTTGTATATGTATGTTTTTCATAATATATAATGATATTGAATGCGATTTTGATTGTAGTGTATGTATCTCTTTTTTAATCCTTGTTGTTATTGTGCGATTTTCCGCATCTTAAAGTATATGCGTATTCCCCGTATAAATAGTATTAAAACTTCCCCCGCTTGTGAATGTGTAATGCTTGTGTGCTTTGTTGATTGATTGTTGTTGTGACATTTGCGGCGTGTTATTGTTGTGCATGATGTGGTATGCGTCATATGACCGAGCTGAGCGTATTCTCGCGAGATCGAGTGTTAGATTAAAAAAGGCAATTTTTTTGCTTTCCCATTGATCTCTATGGGAGACTGTCTAACGCGGGCAGGATTACGCGTGTGACATACACGCGTTAGGAGCATCGTTAGATGGTCTTATCTTAACTCTAAATACCGGAGTCAAACATTGACGTGCGTTAGACATAAACACGCGTGGCGTTAACAGCCCATCTACCGCCGAACTCTAAATCTAGGCCTTGGTTTGGTACCTATCGACTTACCCAGAATGGGATCCTTAGTCAAAATGTCCCAATGTTTAGCCAGCACATTTCTAATCAGTTTATGATTAGAATTATATTGCGTAATAAAAAGAGGATTTTCATTGAAGTTATTAGTTCCTTGTCCCAAATGTTTATTTAAATTTGTAAAATACCCATTCCTATCATCTAATCTAGCCCTTTTGTAACCTTTATCTATAATATTAAGTGGATAGTTCTTTTCTAGAAAACGTTCCTTCAGGATCTGACTCTGAAAATCATAGTCAGATAACGTGTTGCAATTGCGGCGAATACGTTTGAACTGACCATATGGTACATTTTGTTTCCAAGCATGTAAATGGCAACTTTTAAAGTCCAAATAACTATTGCAGTCGACCGTTTTGAAATAGGTTGTACTAGTCACCTTACCTTCATTAAAACTTAAATTCAGGTCCAAATATACAATTGATTTATTATTTATTGAACTAGTGAAAGTCATGCCCCTATCATTGGAATTTAAATGTTCCACAAAAGATATGGCTTATTCCTCATTGCCCCTCCATATAAAAATTAAATCATCAATGTATCTGCCATAGAATACCAGGTTCGCCCCAAAGTGAGAGTCATAGATATAACGGTTTTCAAAATGACCCATAAACAAATTCGCGTAACTGGGGGCGAACTTGGTACCCATGGCAGTACCTTTGGTTTGAAGAAAAAATTCATCCTGGAACACAAAATAGTTGTGCTCCAGGATGAAAGAAATGAGCCGTAGTAAAAACTCTTTCTGGTTGATAGATAGATAAAAATCATGGTCCAGAAATTCAGACACTGCCTCCATACCCAAATTGTGTGCAATATTTGAGTATAGAGCCTGAACATCACAGGTGATCCACACCAAGTCAGGTGTGATATTTAGTCTCTCTAATTTCTTGAGGAGGACTGTGGAATCTTGAATATAAGATTCAAGACCTAGGACATATTTCTGCAGAAAGTGATCAACGTATGAAGATACGTTGTCAGTTAAACTGCCTATCCCCGCTATAATTGGTCGACCTGGTGGGCGTGAGGGGTTTTTGTGTATCTTTGGCAAGTGGTAATAAAATGCCAAATTGGGCTCGTCAGGTACCAAAAAATCCCTCTCTTTTTTGTGGAGTATACCTTCTTTGAAGGCAGAATCAACAATATCTCTAAGAGAGGATTTGAACCTCATAGTGGGATCAAAATTCAATTTCGTATAGTAATTAATGTCAAATAGAATTTTCCGGGCCTCTGTTAAATAATCAGCTAGATCTTGAAGCACAACCCCTCCGCCTTTATCGGCTTGTCTTATGACAATAGATTTATTGTTTTTGAGACTTGACAAAGCTTTTTTCTCATTAGGAAATAGATTGTTTTGTCCGTGGATCTTTTTAGATATTTTATCAAAATCATCACTGACAAGTTGCCTGAAAATTTCAACATGGGCATTGTTTTTCAATTGGGGCACAAAATTCGATTTATTTTTTAAGTGGGTGTGTGTATATCCCTCACACAATTGGTCAATAAAAGTGTCTGGTTCAATAACAGGAACTGTTTCTTGACTGAGTCTGGCCCCCATAGTGTCTGTCAAAATAGGCATCAGTGTACTGTTCTTCAGTGTCTTTTCTGCAAAATATTTTTGCAATGACAGTTTTTGGGTAAACCGGTTCAGATCAACAAAAAGTGAAAAAACATTATGTTTGTTGGTAGGGCTAAAAGAGAGACCTTTGCCCAATACCCGAATTTCATCATTAGATAAAGCATGTGACGATAGATTAAAGATCCCCTTACTTAGGGTCTGTAATCTTGCCTTTTTGCGGGCTGTGCTCCGTCCTCTGCACCCTCGTTTCCGTGAGATCTTTTCCCTTTCGGGGGTGCCGTGAGAGAGATCACCGGCTCTAGATAACTGGCAATCGTCTTCTGCTTCCATGACGATTGTCTGTGACCTGTCCCTAAAAAATGATTGGGAGAATCAGTGTCAGAGATAGTAGCATGACTATCATTAGGGATGAAAGGGCTCGAAATCGCACCAGGGCCAAAATCGTGGTTGGGATATGCATTTACACCAGCATTATTAGACATTCTAGATGGTGTAATCTCATGGCTACTCGTGGTAACCCTCCTGGTATGTGAGGGACCCTGGTCGCCATGAGAATTATCTCTCATATATCCATGGCCATAGTTGGATGATGTGTGCTGATAGACTGGATCACCATGGGTTTGATGGTAATTTCCTACAGCCTGACCTGATGGTATTACTATATCATTTCTAAGGTCATGGTGCCCATTATGATGCTGTACAGAATTGACATTCCTATTTTCCTTGGGGTTCCTATGATCAGATCTATATCCATAATGAGGGCTGTTATAATTGGATCGATGTCCTCTATTATATTCGCCCTGATGTCTATAGCCATTATGATCTGAACCATAAGGCGGATGATCTCTATCTCTCTGCCAGTGGGTGTTACCATTATAAGAATAATGGTTTCGTCTGTTGTCGTTTGTCCACTGTTCATTAATGTTGTTAGTGGGCTGATAATTATTCCAGGTGGTATTAATAGATTTATTTTTATTCTTATTTTTATTTTTTGAGTAATGTACCGTAGTCCACTCACTCACAGGGCCATTTCGGGGTTCTCTTGAGACCGGTTGCTGAATGACCCTATCCTGTGGGGTGGCATTCAAAACTGGATCTATATTGCTCTTTGGATAAGGACTAGATGTTTCATGAATTCTCTTGTTCTTATGATAGGTATGTATCTGACCTTTTTGATAATCCTCTTCATCCCTAATAAGTTTACGATTTTTAGCCAACATCAAATCTTTTTGATAAGCATCTGTTTTCTGTAAGACCATAGTATTTAATTCATCATAAAGATGCAATGTTTTGAATTTTTCTAGGCTCTTTTGAATAGAGTCTATTTCTTTGGAAGATTGTTCAACTAAAACTTTCCTGTGGGCAATAAGGATTTTCAAAAGTGTGATAGAACATAAAGTCAGTGCTTTCTCCCATTGAGAATTGACAGTGGGATCATCTTTGAATGAGCAACTTTTGAAAATCCTAAGTCCACGAGGTATTTGTTCTTTATCAATATATTTTTGCAACATTTCCGCATCCAACCAGTGTCTACACTCGACATTGATTGCATCTTCTAATCTAGCAAAAAGTGCATGAATAGACAAATTCTCAACAGAACTGTCAGATATAGCTGTACTAATCGTGGATTCTGTGTTTGACACAAGCAACAATCTTTTGTTGTTCCTTTCACTCACAGATAACATTATGTCAGTGATTAAAAATAAGCAAATACAAAACAATAAATACAGGTTGCAAAGCGAATATGCAGTGACCCGTGTATGGATAATGGAGATGAGTGATCTTAAACCGATATGATACAAGTGATAATGGTAAGCTTAAACAATATAATAGTATTAAAGCTAAAAATCATCTATCATAGCAATGATAAATATACACTGGGTGAGAATTGTGCTAAAATAGTGACAAATTGAGCATATATGTGAAAACAAATATAATCAGATATAATTATAAATATATTTATAAACTAAAATAAAATAAAAGTGCAGACAAAAAGACTAGACCTAAATAGCCAATAAGCTCAGCAGCCCATAATGCTAAAACAATTAACAATGTGACTGTGTAAAAACAGATTCAATGTGAATACGATAAGCGTAAATGAATGTGATTCGTGTATAATATTAATATTACGTGAAAGCTATACAACTAGAACCCAGACAATGAGCAATATATATATATATATCGATTATGCAACACCTTCGGAGTAAAAGCAAATATGGCAGTGATAAAAGAACGCAATTCCCCAGGGAGCAGCAATCACTACAGGGAACTAAATCAGATGCAGCAATAACTTCAGATGGCCTAGGCCCATAACATATCATAAAACAAGAGAAACAATAGGAGTCTCTATAGAAGTGCGCAAATGATCAGAAACAGGTGTAGGTGACGGATTCAGTGGCGGCAATTCAGGCAGCTCTCTTAGAATGTTGTGGATGAAAGTCGGGAACCTGTGGAAGACAGATAGAAGAGGCGCCTCATGGGACAAGTATCGTCTTGTACAACATAGGAGAGCAGTAACAGCAAACCCCCCAAACCCAGCAAACATTTAAATTCCAATGATAGGGGCGTGACTTTCACTAGTTCAATAAATAATAAATCAATTGTATATTTGGACCTGAATTTAAGTTTTAATGAAGGTAAGGTGACTAGTACAACCTATTTCAAAACGGTCGACTGCAATAGTTATTTGGACTTTAAAAGTTGCCATTTACATGCTTGGAAACAAAATGTACCATATGGTCAGTTCAAACGTATTCGCCGCAATTGCAGCACGTTATCTGACTATGATTTTCAGAGTCAGATCCTGAAGGAACGTTTTCTAGAAAAGAACTATCCACTTAATATTATAGATAAAGGTTACAAAAGGGCTAGATTAGATGATAGGAATGGGTATTTTACAAATTTAAATAAACATTTGGGACAAGGAACTAATAACTTCAATGAAAATCCTCTTTTTGTTACGCAATATAATTCTAATCATAAGCTGGCTAAACATTGGGACATTTTGACTAAGGATCCCATTCTGGGTAAGTCGATAGGTACCAAACCAAGAGTGGTCTACAGGAGAGCTCCCACTTTAAAAACCTTGCTAGCTCCCAGCAAGATAGTGAAACACAAGAGACAACCAGCTCGTACAACATCTAAACCTATTGTACCAATTATTGGCGCTTTTAGATGTAGAGCGAGCAGATGTAAGATGTGTCATTCGATTGACACTAAACAAAAAAACCTTTCGATCCACTATCACTAATAGATCTTATTCTATTATTGGACATATTTCCTGTGCATCAACATATGTTGTATATCTTCTCACCTGCTTGTGTGGCATTCAATATGTGGGCCGCACCTGCAGGCGTTTCAGCACTAGGTGGTCTGAACATCAACATAATATGAGGAGGAATTACAAGCACCATAGTGTCTCTAGACACTGTAACATCATGCATAATGGTGACACTAATTGTTTCTCTGTGACCCCCATAGAACATATACCTAAATCCTATATTTACAATAGGTACTTTAGATTAAGACAAAGAGAAACGTATTGGATTCACGTTCTGAAATGTATGCATCCAGATGGGCTAAATCTGTGTATTGACCTAGCAGCTTTCCTAGGGCTTATTAATAGAGCTGTCCACAGCCACCGCACTCCATCTCCATCCTATTACCGAGTTTAGTTAGTGACTGCACCTTATGTCCGCCCAAGTACCATTGATGATTTTAGCCACATTCATGGTAGATGTTTATAGGACACCATAATCCTATGGACTTGCACATTGCCCTCATATGCTCTTTGACTCCTGCTTGATTCCCTAGCCCAGTACACTTTCCATTTATGATCGCCCTCGCCCGTCCTTCCACTCCCCCCTCCCCCCTCTTCCCCCCCCCCCCTGAAGCAATAGCATTTACTATATAGCCTCTCTGGCACTTAATATTGGATTTTCATTAGTACCTTTCTGGTTATATAATACTTGTCTGATTCTTATTCGAATAATATCATGTATTGACATATATACATCGATATATATATCGATCTATATATTAAGTTACGATCTTGTGAGATTCAATGTTATAATCTTTTAGGTTTTAGGTAGTTATAGGAATTTTTAATTTTATTTTTTTATTATATATATTTTATGTTTGATATGAATGCTAATGTATTTTGCATGTCTTAATCAATTCTGAACAATTAATGTTGAATCTGAATGTTTTAAATGTATATTCATTTTTTAAGTATGTTATTTGTTTTTTAAGTCCATCCTCAGTTCCGGCTCCTTAGACACCTCCCTAGTGATTAACACTCTATCACTAAGTTATTTTTACTTAGAGGTGTGTCAGTAGCTGGAACTCTTGTGATTGGCACAGGTGTGTTATAAATAGAGCAGGTATTTTCATGTATTAGTATCAGCCTGATGAAACGACTATTTGTTGAGAAACGCGTTGCTGGACGCATGTTTTTATCTGTTTATACTCAATAAATGTCTTTTTGAGTATATCACACCTGTTTGTATTTTAATATTGTTGCCGTTAGTGCAACTTTAGTCCTGTTCCTGATTCCTCTGTGGAGGTTTGCTGTGCCGAGTTTCCATCCACTTGATTGGCTCCCCTGCTGGGTCGACTCTGACGCTGTCTGCCGAGTGACGTCTGCTGTAGCGTGTCGAGCTCGCGCTTGTCTGACGGGCGACTTTTGGTTCCGTCCTGCTTGTCTGGGTACTTGGTGTACCGCTGCTCTTGTGAGTAACACTCTGTGTGTGGGGGGTTTGCTGTTACTGCTCTCCTATGTTGTACAAGACGATACTTGTCCCATGAGGCGCCTCTTCTATCTGTCTTCCACAGGTTCCCGACTTTGTAATTTAGTAGTGTTAGGGTTTTTTTAATGTGTAGTTTAGTTTATTTATTTGGTAGTTAGTTAAATTTTAGTTTAATAATTATATTAGTTTAATTGTTAGTTTAAATTACGGCTAGATTTAGAGTTCTGCGGCCAAAGGGGTGCGTTAGCTACGCATGCTTTTTTTCTCCTGCAGCTTTTAAATACCGCTGGTATTTAGAGTTCACAGAAGGGCTGCGTTAGGCTCCAAAAAGGGAGCGTATAGCATATTTACCGCCACTGCAACTCTCAATACCAGCGGTGCTTACGGACGCGGCCAGCTTCAAAAACGTGCTTGTGCACGATTCCCCCACAGGAAACAATGGGGCTCTTTGAGCTGAAAAAAAACCTAACACCTGCAAAAAAGCAGCGTTCAGCTCCTAACGTAGCCCCATTGTTTACTATGGGGAAACACTTCCTATGTCTGCACCTAACACTCTAACCTTACACTTATTAACCCCTAATCTGCCGCCCCCGCTATCGCTGACCCCTGCATATTATTATTAACCCCTAATCTGCCGATCGGAACAGCCAATAGAATGCGAGCTCAATCTGATTGACTGATTGGATCAGCCAATCGGATTGAACTTGAATCTGATTGGCTGATTCCATCAGCCAATCAGAATTTTCCTACCTTAATTCCGATTGGCTGATAGAATCCTATCAGCCAATTGGAATTCGAGGGACACCATCTTGGATGACGTCCCTTAAAGGAGCCTTCATTCGTCGGTAGTCCGTCGGGCCAGCAGGATGTTCCGCGTCAGAGGTCTGCAAGATGGATCCTGAAGAAAGAAGATTGAAGACCCCGCTTGGAAGATGACATCACCCGGATGGAAGACTTCTTCAGCGCCGCTTGGAGGATCACTTCATCGGATGGAAGACTTCTTCAGCGCCGCTTGGAGGATCACTTCATCGGATGGAAGACTTCTTCAGCGCCGCTTGGAGGATCACTTCATCGGATGGAAGATTTCTTCAGCACCCCTTGGAGGATCACTTCTGCCGCTCCGGATCTCCTCTTCAGTTCCATCGGTGGCTCGGCTGAGTGAAGACGACTCAAGGTAGGATGATCTTCAGGGGGGTAGTGTTAGGTTTTTTAAGGGGGGTTTGGGTTAGATTAGGGGTATGTGGGTGGTGGGTTTTAATGTTGGGGGGGTTGTATTTTTCTTTTACAGGCAAAAGAGCAGTTTTCTTTGGGGCATGCCCCGCAAAAGGCCCTTTTGAGAGCTGGTAAGGTAAAAGAGCTTTGAACTTTTTTAATT
Source organism: Bombina bombina (assembly GCF_027579735.1). Taxonomy (NCBI): domain Eukaryota; kingdom Metazoa; phylum Chordata; class Amphibia; order Anura; family Bombinatoridae; genus Bombina; species Bombina bombina. The sequence continues at coordinate 373,339,960 of NC_069505.1, read as the reverse complement.
TAGAATAGGGTAGGGCATTTTTTTATTTTGGGGGGCTTTGTTATTTTATTAGGGGGCTTAGAGTAGGTGTAATTAGTTTAAAATTGTTGTAATATTTTTCTAATGTTTGTAAATATTTTTTTATTTTTTGTAACTTAGTTCTTTTTTATTTTTTGTACTTTAGTTAGTTTATTTAATTGTATTTATTTGTAGGTATTGTATTTAATTAATTTATTGATAGTGTAGTATTAGGTTTAATTGTAGATAATTGTAGGTAGTTTATTTAATTAATTTATTGATAGTATAGTGTTAGGTTTAATTGTAACTTAGGTTAGGATTTATTTTACAGGTAATTTCGTAATTATTTTAACTAGGTAGCTATTAAATAGTAAATAACTATTTAATAGCTATTGTACCTGGTTAAAATAAATACAAAGTTGCCTGTAAAATAAAAATAAATCCTAAGATAGCTACAATATAATTATAATTTATATTGTAGCTATATTAGGGTTTATTTTACAGGTAAGTATTTAGCTTTAAACAGGAATAATTTATTTAATTTTAAATTTATTAGAGTAGCGGTGAGGTCCGGTCGGCAGATTAGGGGTTAATACTTGAAGTTAGCTGTCGGTGATGTTAGGGAGGGCAGATTAGGGGTTAATACTATTTATTATAGGGTTATTGAGGCGGGAGTGAGGCGGATTAGGGGTTAATAACTTTATTATAGTAGCGGTGAGGTCCGGTCGGCAGATTAGGGGTTAATAATTGTAGGTAGCTGGCGGCGACGTTGTGGGGGGCAGATTAGGGGTTAATAAATATAATATAGGGGTCGGCGGTGTTAGGGGCAGCAGATTAGGGGTACATAGGGATAACGTAGGTGGCGGCGGTGTGCGCTCGACAGATTAGGGGTTAAACATTTTTAATAGAGTGGCGGCAATGTGGGGGGGCCTTGGTTTAGGGGTACATAGGTAGTTTATGGGTGTTAGTGTACTTTAGAGCACAGTAGTTAAGAGCATTATGAACCGGCGTTAGCCCAGAAAGCTCTTAACTCCTGTTTTTTTTCTGCGGCTGCAGTTTTGTCGTTAGATTTCTAACGCTCACTTCAGCCAAGACTCTAAATACCGGCGTTAGAAAGATCCCATTGAAAAGATAGGATACGCAATTGGCGTAGGGGGATCTGCGGTATGGAAAAGTCGCGGCTGCAAAGTGAGCGTTAGACCCTTTAATGACTGACTCCAAATACCAGCGGGCGGTAAAAACCAGCGTTAGGACCCCCTAACGCTAGTTTTGACGGCTAACACAGAAGTCTAAATCTAGGCATTAGTTTTTTTAATTTGACAGGTAAATTTTAATTTAATTTAAGATAGGGAAATTGTAATTTTAATATAATGTTAGGGGGGCATTAGGTTTAGGGGTTACTAGTTTAAATTAGTTTATTGCGATGTGGGGGGCTTTTGGTTTAGGGGTTAATAGTTTAATTTATTATATTTTATTGTGGGGGGCTTTCGGTTTAGGGGTTAATAGGTTTATTATAGTGGCGGCGGTGTATGGCTTAATAACTTTAGTATAGTGGGGCGATGTGGGCGGACGGCAGATTAGGTGTTAATAATATTTAAATAGTGTTTGCGATGCGGGAGGGTGGTGGTTTAGGGATTAATAACTTTAGTATAGTGGTGACGATGTCGGGGAGCGGTGGAATAGGGGTTAATAAATTTTATTAGTGGCGATGATGTCGGGAGCGGTAGATTAGTGGTTAATAAATTTATAGTGTTTGCGATGCGGGAGGGCCTCAGTTTAGGGGTTAATAGGTAGTTTATGGGTCTTTTTAACACATTAGTAATGAGTTTTATGTTACTGCTTTGTAGCGTAAAACTCATAACTACTGACTTCAGATGGCGTTACGTATCTTGTCGTTTTAGAGTGTAATGCTCGCTTTTTAGCCTCCCAGAAAAACTCGTAATACCAGCGCTATGTGAATCCGATTAAAAAACGTAATTTTTACGAGTGCGGTACTGACGTTGCGTTACAGGCGAAAAGGCTTGTGGTACCCCTATACCGACAAGACTTGTAATGGCTGTGGTGCTGTTTTAACGCTGAATACCATATTTTCAGCATTAAAAGACGAACGCACAGACTTGTAATCTAGCTGAAAGTTAATTTTGGAATATATATCAGCATTACCACTTCCCATGCTAGACTGCAGGACTTTTCTCGTGCAGCACCAACCCTCTGGAACGCACTTCTTTGCGCTGTCTGACTTTCTCCAAGTCTGTTCTCCTTTAAAAGCTCCCTAAAGAGCTTTCTGTTTAGGGAAGCCTATCACCCAACTCAGTAACAAACAAATTCTACTTGCCTAATAGTTGCCCTCATCTAACTTTACACTAATATCACTCTAACCTTTGCCGTCTCCACCTCCTGTTTCTCACCCCCCGTACCCTTCTAGATTGTAGGTTCCCACGGGAATAGGGCCCTCATTTTCCTCTTGCATTTGATCCATTGGCATCTATTTATCAAGCCGTCAAACGCAAATACGCTGGAATTCCGCAGCGTACTTGTGGCGAGCCTGATTCGCCTTACTTATCAAACCCTACAAACCGGCAAAAGTAGAATTTAGTGACGTAACATACGATCCGCCGGACTCAGTCCGACACAGATCGATACTTACGTCACTACAGATGTTCCGAACGCAAGTTCGGCACAATCTGACTACTTTCGTAAGTTATCAAATTTCTACCAGGTACGCTTGCCACTATTCCGGCCCAGCATACCTGGTTTTCAATCCGCCGCCCTGGAGGCGGCAGATGCCATAGAAATCAATGGGAGTCGGAAAGCAGCGAAAGCATATGTTCGCTGCTGCCCGATATCCCATTGATTCCTATGGGAATGTTGACACCTAACACCCTAACATGTACCCCGAGTCTAAACATCCCTAATCTTCCCTCCCCTACACCGCCGCCACCTAAATAAAAGTTGTTAACCCCTATCCTGCCACTCCCGGACCCCGCTGCAACTAAACAAACTTATTAACCCCTAAACCGCCGCTCCCGGAGCCCACCGCCACCTACATTATATTTATTAACCCCTAATCTGCCCCCCCTACACCGCTGCCACCTACATTATATTTATTAACCCCTAATCTGCCACCCCCAACGTCGCCGCCACTATATTAAATTTATTAACCCCAAAACCTAAATCTAACCATATCACCCCCTAACTTAAATATAATTTAAATAAATCTAAATAAATATTCCTAGCATTAAATAAATTATTCCTATTTAAAACTAAATACTGTACTTAGTCTCAATGGTACATTACTGACTGTAATTAAAGAAGAAAGGGATTTGGGAATTATTATTTCAGATGATTTAAAATTTGGTACACAATGCCGCAGTGCAGCCAGCAAGGCCAGTCAAATGCTTGGTTGCATTGGAAGAGGTTTTAGTAGCAGAAATAGCAAGGTTCTTATGCCACTTTACAGATCATTAGTTAGACCAAATCTGGAATACTGTGTACAGTTCTGGAGACCATATCTTCAGAAAGATATAAATAAACTAGAAGCTGTCCAAAGGAGGGCTACTAAAATGGTACATGGTCTAAAATATAAAACGTACAAAGAAAGACTCTATGATCTAAATATGTATAGTTTAGAGGATAGAAGGGAAAGAGGTGACATGATAGAAACCTTCAAATATATGAAGGGATTTAATAAAATAGAAGCTGAAAGCATTTTTCACAAAAAAATAAATGCCAAAACAAGGGGTCACAATCTAAAGTTAGAGGGTAGCAGATTCAGGAGAAATTTAAGGAAGCATTTTTTTTACAGAAAGGGTGGTGGATTCATGGAATGAACTTCCATTTGAGGTGGTAAACACAAATGGCTAGATTTAGAGTTTTGCGGCCAAAGGGGTGCATTAGCTACGCGTGTTTTTTCCCCCCCGCACCTTTTAAATAACGCTGGTATTGAGAGTTCTCTGAAGGGCTGCGTTAGGCTCCAAAAAGGGAGCGTACAGGCATATTTACCGCCACTTCAACTGTCAATACCAGCGTTGCTTACAGTAGCGGCTAGCTGGAAAAACGTGCTTGTGCACGATTCCCCCATAGGAAACAATGGGGCAGTTTGGGCTGAAAAAAAACCTAACACCTGCAAAAAAGCAGCGTTCAGCTCCTAACGCAGCCCCATTGTTTCCTATGGGGAAACACTTTCTAAGTCTGCACCTAACACACTAACATGAACCCCGAGTCTAAACACCCCTAACCTTACACTTATTAAACCCTAATCTGCCGCCTCCGCTATCGCTGACCCCTGCATTTTATTATTAACCCCTAATCTGCCGCTCCGGACACCGCCACAACCTACATTATCCCTATGTACCCCTAATCTGCTGCCCACAACATTGCCGACCCCTATATTATATTTATTAACCCCTAATCTGCCGCCCCAACGTCGCCGCTACCTTACCTACACTTATTAACCCCTAATCTGCCGACCGGACCTCGCCGCCACTATAATAAATGTATTAACCCCTAAACCGCCGCACTCCCGCCTCGCAAACCCTATAATAAATAGTATTAACCCCTAATATGCCCCCCTAACATCTGCGACACCTAACTTCAAGTATTAACCCCTAATCTGCCGACCGGATCTCGCTGCTACTCTAATAAATGTATTAACCCCTAAAGCTAAGTCTAACCCTAACACCCCCCTAAGTTAAATATAATTTTAATCTAACAAAATAAATTAAATATTATTAACTAAAGTCTTCCTATTTAAAGCTAAATACTTACCTGTAAAATAAACCCTAATATAGCTACAATATAAATAATAATTACATTGTAGCTATTTTAGGATTTATATTTATTTTACAGGCAACTTTGTATTTATTTTAACTAGGTACAATAGCTATTAAATAGTTATTTACTATTTAATAGCTACCTAGTTAAAATAATTACAAAATTACCTGTAAAATAAATCCTAACCTAAGTTACAATTAAACCTAACACTACACTATCAAGAAATTAATTAACTAAACTACCTACAATTAAATCAACTAAACTAAATTACAAAAAAACCCTCACTAAATTACAAAAAAAAAAAGATTACAAGAATTTTAAACTAATTACACCTACTCTAAGCCCCCTAAGAAAATAACAAAGCCCCCCAAAATAAAAAATGCCCTACCCTATTCTAAAATAAAAAGTTAACAGCTCTATTACCTTACCAGCCCTTAAAAGGGCTTTTTTGCGGGGCATGCCCCAAAGAAATCAGCTCTTTTGCCTGTAAAAATAACATACAATACCCCCCCAACATTACAACCCACCACCCACATACCCCTAATCTAACCCACCCAAACCCCCCTTAAAAAACCTAACACTAAGCCCCTGAAGATCTTCCTACCTTGTCTTCATCCAGCTGGGTACCATCTGATCTGTCCAGAAGAGGGTCAGAAGTCTTCATCCTATCCGGCCAGAAGAGGTCGTCCAGAGGGTCCGAAGTTTTCATCCAGGCGGCACCTTCTATCTTCTTCCATCCGGAGCGGAGCGGGTCCATCTTGAAGCAGCCGGCGTGGATCCATCCTCTTCTTCCGCCGTCCTAACACCGAATGAAGGTTCCTTTAAATGACGTCATCCAAGATGGCGTCCCTCGAATTCCGATTGGCTGATAGGATTCTATCAGCCAATCCGAATTAAGGTAGGAAAAATCTGATTGGCTGATTGAATCAGCCAATCAGATTCAAGTTCAATCGGATTGGCTGATCCAATCAGCCAATCAGATTGATCTTGCATTCTATTGGCTGTTCCGATCAGCCAATAGAATGCGAGCTCAATCTGATTGGCTGACTGACTGACTCTAAATACCAGCAGGCGGTAAAAAGCAGCGTTAGGACCCCTTAACACTGCTTTTGACGGCTAACGCAGAACTCTAAATCTAGGCGAAAGACTGTAAAGGAATTTAAAAATGCCTGGGACATGCATAAGGCTATCCTAAGGAAACAGTAACATGTAATATGGGTAGACTTGATGGGCCTTTTTGGTTCTTATCTACCGTCAAATTCTATGTTTCTATAGAATTAAGAAAAATTATCTAAAGTACAAAAACCCCCCACTAAATTACAGAAAATAATAAAATAATTACAAGTTTTTTAAACTAATTACACCTAATCTAATCCCCCTAATAAAATAAAAAAGCCCCCCAAAATAAAAAAAGCCCTACCCTACACTAAATTACAAATAGCCCTTAAAAGGGCCTTTTGCAGGGCATTGCCCCAAAGTAATCAGCTCTTTTACCTGTAAAAAAAATACAATACCCCCCAACATTAAAACCCACCACCCACACATCCAACCCTACTCTAAAACCCACCCAATCCCCCCTTAAAAAACCCTTAAAGAACTTCAATCCTATTGGCTGATTGCATCAACCAATAGGATTTTTCCTACCTTAATTCCGATTGGCTGATATAATTCTATCAGCCAATCGGAATTGAAGGGACGCCATCTTGGATGATGCCACTTAAAGGAACCTTCATTCGTTGGGTAGTCGTCGGCCAGGAAGGATGCTCCGCGTCGGATGTCTTGAAGATGGAGCCGCTCCGCACTGGATGGATGAAGATAGAAGATGCCGTCTGGATGAAGACTTCTGCCTGTCTGGAGAACCTCTTCTGCCCAGCTTGGATGAAGACTTCTGCCCGCCAGGAGGACCACTACGCCCGGCTTCGTTGCGGACTTCGGCCCGGTTGGGTGAAGACTTCTCAAGGTAGGGTGATCTTCAAGGGGTTAGTGTTAGTTTTTTTAAGGGGGGATTGGGTGGGGTTTAGAGTAGGGTTGGGTGTGTGGGTGGAGGGTTTTAATGTGGGGGGGTACTGTATTTTTTTTTACAGGTAAAAGAGCTCAATTTTTCTCAATTGTATTAATTGTATTTAGTTTAGGGAATTCATTTAATTATAGTGTAGTGTTAGGTGTAATTGTAACTTAGGTTAGGTTTTATTTTACAGGTATATTTGTCTTTATTTTAGCTAGGTAGTTATTAAATAGTTAATAACTATTTAATAACTATTGTACCTAGTTAAAATAAATACAAAGTTGCCTGTAAAATAAAAATAAATCCTAAGCTAGCTACAATGTAACTATTAGTTATATTGTAGCTATTTTAAGGTTTATTTTATAGTTAAGTATTTAGTTTTAAATAGGAATAATTTAGTTAATTATAGTAATTTTATTTAGATTTATTTAAATTATATTTAAGTTAGGGGGTGTTAGGGTTAGACTTAGGGGTTAATAAATTTAATATAGTGGCGGCGGTGTAGGGGGGGCAGATTAGGGGGTTAATAAATTTAATATAGTGGCGGCGGTGTAGGGGGGGGCAGATAAGGGGTTAATAAATTTAATATAGTGGCGGCAGTGTAGGGTGGGCAGATTAGGGGTCAATAAGGATAATGTAGGTGGCGGTGGCCCCCGGGAGTGGTGGTTTAGGGGTTAACAACTTTATTTAGTTGTGGCGGGGTCCAGGAGCGGGGGTTTAGGGGTTAAGACATTTATTAGAGTTGAGGTGGGCTCCGGGAGCGGCGGTATAGGGGGTAAACAGTATAGTATAGTGTGGGTGCTTAGTGACAGGGTACCAAGGAAGCTGTAAAAAAGCCGAAGAGCAGAGAGATCGATGACTGTTAGTTAACAACAGTCCGCTGCTCATCGCACCGTACTTGCTGCGCGGCTTTTTGACAGCTTTTTTGATAATTTTGGAGAATGTATTCAGGTCCGCAGCAGCAATGTTAGGCGATCTTAGGCGAGCGTAATGGTGCCGGCGAATGCAGGTAAGTTGACGCTTTGATAAATAGATGCCATTGGGTCATTTGTGAGAAGCTGGGACAAAGGATACAACCTTTCTTGCTCAACTGTAGGTCAAGGGCTTTGCTATTATATACAGGAGAAGATAATAAAGAACTTTGGCATTAGAAAGCGGCAGCCCATGCAAATAATTACTCAGGTGTGTGGTGTACTGCAAACATGCACTGCTGCCATTTAAAAGACAATTCCTATTAGGTAGAGATTACTAAACCATGGATGAAAACTTTATATTTTTATATTTTATATTAGATGCCGGTTACTGACCATGTAAACATATTTCCTCAGTACGTATAAATGCAAAATTGCTAAACTACCAAGCCCACTCTGACTCCATTAGAATCACAATATACATGATGTCTAGATTCTAAATCAATCAGTTTGAATTGATATGTGTGTGTGTGGCTATCTGTGTGTGTGTGTGGGCTGTGTGTGTGTGTGGGCTATCTGTGTGTGTGGGCTGTGTGTGTGTGGGCTGTGTGTGGTGTGTGTGTGTGTGGGGGGGGGGGGCTGTGTGTGTGGGGGGGTTCTGTGTGTGTGTGTGGGGGGGGCTGTGTGTGTGTGGGGGGCTGTGTGTGTGTGTTTGGGGGCTGTGTGTGTGTGGGGGCTGTGTGTGGTGTGTGTGTGGGGGGGCTGTGTGTGTGTGTGTGTGGGGGGGGGGGGCTGTGTGTGTGTGTGTGGGGGGGTTCTGTGTCTGTGTGTGGGGGCTGTGTGTGTGTGGGGGGGCTGTGTGTGTGTGTTTGGGGGCTGTGTGTGTGTGTGGGCTGTGTGTGGTGTGTGTGTGGGGGGGCTGTGTGTGTGTGTGGGCTGTGTGGGGGGGGCTGTGTGTGTGGGGGGGTTCTGTGTGTGGGGGGGGCTTTGTGTGGGGGGGCTGTGTGTGTGTGTTTGGGGGCTGTGTGTGTGTGGGGGGGGGGGGCTGTGTGTGCGTGTTGGGGGGGCTGTGTGTGTGTGTGGGCTGTGTGTGTGTACACATGTGTATGTATATATCTGTGTACCTGTGTATGTATCTGAGTATGTGGATGTATGTGTATATAAGTATCTCTGTGTGTGTATTATATCTGTGTGTTTGTGTGGTACAGTGCATTGCCCCATTTAGGGACCTGTACTTGCTAGGGCTGGCCCTGGTGTTTCTATAATGTTCTTGTTATGATAAGAAAACACATAAAAATAAGGCCCAGTTCAACTCAACTGTTCCTAATTGGCTAGGCTAGGGCCGGCCCTGTAACAAAAAGCACTTTTCTTGAAAAATATGGGTAAGCTGAACTTCCAGCATAGAAAACTGTGCTCAGTGTGTTATTATTACTTAGTAGTAGTTTTAAGGATTTTTAGCAGCCAAGTGTTTAATGTCCCTTTAAAATACTTCTTAAAAAAATATATAATAATAATTTGTCCTATTACTAACCTTAGAAGTTTATGTTACACGTCAATTATTATTATTATTGAAAACAATTTCAGAGTAAAGGGACCTGCAATTAGTCTATAAGTGTATAATGTGACTATGGGAGGAGATAAAGGACCTCATGGCCTTGCTATGTCTGACAATTACTGCATAATATAATAGTTAACATTCACAACTATAAAAACAATTTTTTTTTAGTGTTTCATCTTCCACTAAGATGAAAAGATGCACAGGGATGATATAAAGATGATACTTTAGAGAGTAGTGTTGCTAAGCCTTTCAATTAATTTATTTCTTCATATTTCTCAAGCTTAAAATAAATAGGAACACAGCACAATGAAATGAGTACACACGGTGGAGTTGTTTATAATATTTTATTGAAATATGAAACAAAATGGATTATTGCTCTAGTTACACTATCCCCATGGACCCTTAATTAAAAAACAAAAAGTTCACAGAGTTACTGGGAAGGGAACACCTTAAGGGATGGGCTCCTGCAGCTGTAAGTATTGTGGGTGGGGGCAGCATCAGATGAGGGGGAGTGGCTACTACAGGTAGCGTTGTGAATGGTCAGGTGTGAGGTGGGGAGTGGTCTGGAAATGTATAAAAGGTGTTGTGCATAGCAAGTAGCAAAAGTAGATCCCAGGCACACTTGCATGTTTACTATGGTATCTACAAAAGAATCCCTAAACACTTCTTGGATCGAGGGGATACAAAGATGGAGAACTCTCACCATTAAGGAGCATAAAAAGTTGCAAAAATGCATGAAGGAGCTGGAGATCCAAAAAGGGGTCAGTGCCCCGAAAATAATAAATAATCAATTCCAGGTGAGGGCTGCTAAAAGGAAGGTGAATGGCAGAGAGCATAAGGGGAGGAGGTTAAGAGGTGTATAGCACCATTTGGCTGTATTCAGCTGCTGCCATACACTTACATATCACGTACAATACACATCACTGCGTTTGCCAGTAAAGGAGAAACATTATAAGAATATCTGACAAATTCAGTTGCTGAACAAGACAATGTCTGACAAGACAAAGAACCAAACCTCAGACCTTCCTGATGCACACAGAGCATAAATAGATATGCATTTGCTATAAAAAGGAGCGCTATCATATGAGTGGGCAAAGCCTATGAGTAAGCGTCAGGCCACGCCCACAATAGACGCCGATTTGTTGTGCATAGAAGCATGAGTTTCTTGCCGGCTTGAGCTGCACGCACATGACACAATCAGCTAAGGAGTGTTCAGCTGTTTTAAGGGGGAAAGAATCCTACTAAGAGGTTTGTGGTAATGAAGATAGTGAGAGCTTGGGGAATAGTGGAATCCCAGGTAAGTGATATAAGGAAGCCGATCACAATGGAAAGGCTTACAGCATTGGTTGAGGGGCTTGAGAAAGTGTGCAGTGGAGGAGGTGTTGTTGCTTAGGAAAGCATTTGAGTCTGCATTTCATGGTAAAATGAGGCCAAGGGAGCTGGTAGAAAGTTCAATAAAGGATTGTAGTCAAGGAATAAGGGATACCCAGCAGGTACCCAGTATTATGTGTTAGACAATAATTAGCAAAGGAAAGAGGTGAAAGACTCATGTTTTTTAAACACAAATTTCAATTTAGAAGTTTTGCAGCTGACAATAGAGAAGTTTAGATTGCAGAAAGGATACTGTGTGTCATATTATTTTAGGATAAGAGGCAGCAACGAGTTCAGCTGCAAAAGCTTATTCAGAGAATATAATAAAAAGATTTGGAAGGTGGAAATCAGCTGAATATATGTCATACGGCAGACTGGGGAGCAAAGGCAAAAAAAGTCTTGTCTGCTTTGTAATTGTAATCTTTGAACTGTCATTTAATTAGAAGATTAACTTATATTTATAGTTGTCTTCACAAGAAGAGTCCGACATGTTTGGATAGTAGGGCATTTTTATGTGTATTGGGCTGACGTTAGAGCAGCCCAGATCAAGCTAGGAGTTCTAGCAAAAAGCAAGCTGGTGTTAGATGGATTGAGGCATAAAATAGAAAAAGTTAGTGCCAACTATAGAGGTGGCAAAAAGGAGGTGAGGAGTGCCAGGCGTGTTAGTTATACATTGGTCATGAGATAAGTAGCAGTGGTTGAATCTGGCATGGAAATGAGTCAGTAGTACGGTCTTGCCTAATGTCTAGACAGCAATCGAGATGGAGTGATGGGTTATAGGTGTAAAAACAGAACAATCAGGCAGCAGGAAAAGCTGTTATGGCAATAAGAGGTGTGGTGCTAGAGCTATTTTTAGAACAGAATGGGAATGAAAGTGATTTATTACGTGGCAGGAAATAATAAGCGACTGTCACAACCTCTTCTGTTGTGCATATAAGTCAATGGAGGTGGATTCCTTTTGGGCCTTCAGTCAAAATACGGTCAAGGTTAAGTTATTCTGTTCTGGCATTATAGCTGGTTTAATCCAAATAATAAAAGCTTTATGTAAATTTAGGAACTAACAAAAATATTGTGGAGCCAGCCACAACATTTTGCAGAAGTCAGATAAGGAGTCTATATAGGTTTATGTTAGGTGCCGAAAATAAATTGCCAGGCTCCAGGTGTTTGTCAAGCCTTGGCATAATGAGTAAAATAAGAGCAACTCTTTAAGATGGTATAGAATGTTGACCCAATAATGCAATAATATCTTGGGTAAGGTGTAGTTGTGTTGCTCTAAGGGTGTATCAGTGAATAGTTAGTAAGATTTCCACATTTCTTGAGTATCAGATATAGCAGCAAAGATGTTTCTATGTCTCGTAGATAACAGGTCTGGTGCGTTGTTATTTACCAGCAGATGGCAGCATATAGCAGGTGATGACTATCCCGCTAATGCATGCTGGGTACCTGCAGTTGGCGCGGGAAGACTTGTAAACCAACGTGGGGTATACAATAGTGCAGGGTGTACATGCTTGCCTAGAAAACAAACACAAAACAGTTTATTGTGCCTCATTACATACAGCAGAGAACATTACTGTAGTTACATTATTATAATATAAGAAGGAAATTACTACACATTATTTATTTCAGTAATATGGGTTTAAACATAAAACTAGACAATAAAAAAAAATAAAAATAATAAAAAAACAACGTATTTTTATGCATTTAGAAGCTTGTCCCTGTCTACCAATAAAGTAGTGGGAATTGTTTTAATCAAATGTCAGTTTTGCATCACCTGATAGCTCAATATCAGTTAAAAACAGCTACCATTTCATACAAAAATATACTGAACGTGTTTATCTGCTGCTCTTTCACACAACAATTTTGTATTTAATCATTATTATTATCATCGGTTATTTGTAGAGCGCCAACAGATTCTGCAGCGCTAAGAACAGAATGGGGGTGAAATAGACTTATTACGTGGCAGGACATAATAAGCGACTGTAAACATCAACAAATTGGTAGGTGTTGTGGTTCTATTTAATTTTACATAATATGTACAGAATTGTGAGACAGGAGTTTATATAGATAGAAATCTGAGTGATTACAGATAATATTAAGGAATTGCTTTGTTACTCACCGATACCATCTTTGGGTCATCGCTGCACAGGTTTTTATGCAGGGAACCTAGACAGCACCTCAGTTGTTCCTGGAGAAACCCCTTAGGCTGCCCCTTGCTGTACCGGGCGATCTCACCTAGCAGTAATACTGCGTGCTGCTGAATACTCTTGTTGTCCTACACATGAAAACAGATTCACGTTATTAGTTTTACTCTGGAAATGTGAGAGGGCTACAAGGCTTGATAATAAAAAAGATATTCCGTTAGCACTCAAGGCTTTGGGGCCGATTTTTCAAGTGCCTGGTGGACATAATCTGGTGAACTGCTTGTGCAATGCTGCCTTCTACAGATTTGCGGCCAATCGGCTGCTAACAGGGGGTGTCAATCAACACAATCGTATGCGATCAGGCTGATTGCTGTCCTCCACCTCAGAGGAGGCGGATGAGTTAAGGAGCAATGGTCTTAAGACCGCTGCTCCTGTTTTCGACGAGCCTGAAGGCTCATGCAGAAACAGAGGTATATGGCCTTATTTGGGCGGTTATAAATCGTCCCCTTTACCTTAACATTACATTTATGTGCCGCAAACCTATAATTAATAGCCTAGAAAACATAATGTATATGTAACAGGCACATTGTGTGAGTGGGTCTCAATGCCTAGATGTAGTGGCATTTCTAGGGGTTACTATTAAGTCTCAGCTGTCCTATATTTCCAAGGTGTCAGCTGCTATAAATGTGGAAGGCAGCGTCTTTTTACTCACTGCTCTACACAGATTGAGGAGAGATGTAATAAAGGGAAAAAGGGGATTTATAAAAAATAAAGGTAGGAATAGCAAGTAAAAATAAAGGCCCCAAACCTACACTCCTGTCTCATTCACATTTAGCTTTCTGGTCAACCTTTTGTACACCCACATTCTATGGTTTAGAGCCCACTCTATCTACGGTTGCACAATCCAGTTTACTTGTCAGCAGAAGTCTGACTTAAACACAAATCCCTGGGGTACTTGTGGGGAGCAAGATATGAGGGGTTGATATTAAAAAACTCACATCGTCCAAAAATGCACGGCATTGTAGGATGATCTCAGGGATGTTCTTCAGTCTTTTCATTCTGAAGAACTTCACCAGCTTGGAAGCAGATATTAAAGCCTCAGCTACAATGTTCTCATCAGCTGGTTCATAAAGACCATCCATAATGTTTGTCATAACTAGGTCTTTGTATTTAGTCACCTGTGTAGGAAGGAATCAATATTATACGTTTATATATTTACCAATATTTAATATAATAAGTATATTTAATGACAAGTGCACAACATGAAAGAAAATGGATATAACGTGTTTGTAAATATAAAGCTGCCTCAGAATCATGCCAAGTATAAGACAGCAGAGACTGCAGCTGTGGACAGAAAGCATCTGCCTTCATATGGTAAGGGATAATTGATTGTGGGAGCGGTGGGAGGGAGGCAGGTGGATCGGCCCAGTGGAGGAGGGGGATACCCCTCAGCAAAAATGTAAAACCAGGAAAAGGGAGTAATGGGCCCTATACTATAGAACAAAAATTGGTTAGAGGGGGGCCTTTTGCTACATAAAAAAGGATCTTGGAGGGGGCCAATACACTTCAGGGGAAAAAAAAGTGTAAATTGTAGGGTGAGGAACATCCCCGACTCTACAGAAATAAAGAAATATATTTTTGGGGGGAAAACCCTAAGACCCTCTGCCAGTACATAAGATGATATTGACAATTGTGGGGGGGGGGGGGGGGAGAGAGAGATGTTTGGGAGGGATCAGGTGGGAGGGTAATCTCTATACTACTACAAAAATTAACCTTATAAACTAACTGATTAACCCCTCATAGTTGCCAAAAACGAATTGTAAAGTCATGCATGTCTATTGTTTCTGAACAAAAGGGACATTACAGAAGCTTTTAAAACCATATGTCCGATCGTATTTGGTGGCCATATAGTGACATTAAATATGACTAAATGGGCCCAGATTAATATCTTGGGTTGTCTACTTTAAAAATTATACATTGTTTTCTTAGGTAAATCAAAAAGCAAAGGCTCTATTTCTGTTTAAACAGAGTGATAGTACTATATTTATATAAATTTTCTCTGAAATTCCCAATAGCGAAGGGGTTAAAATAGAACACAGAAACTTTATATAACCCAGTTTTAGAAACTAAGACCTTAGACCACCTAAATCCACCAATAAATGGTCAATCTTGCCCCTGGACCACCCAGTCATACCCCAGAAACACCCAGACAAATACCCCAGATGGCATAGACTGTGCTTTGTTATCACTATGTTCAACATCATATTGCTACTCCAGACCAGGGGCTCCAGTACTTGGGTAGAATTGATGGGATGTAAGATCTATACATTTGAGGGGTTAATATACAAAAATATTTCATCTAAATATAGAAATAAAAGTAAAGGGTAAATGTTTATTTATATATGTTCAATACGTATTGGCAGAGTAGACTTATGCCAATGACTCTGATTTTCTCCTACTGTAAATCCTTAGGAATAAGGCCCTACACACACATGTCGTGTTGATGTGATTGATATAAAGGATGAGAACTAATCTATCTTACATATTTGGGAGCTGCTTGAGTGGCATTTCCCAGCGCTCGCACGGCCAAGCAACGCTGTATGGAGTTGCAGGTGGTATTTTTTTCTGCCATACAGCGAAGTATATGTTTCTGTGTCTTGTTGTTCATTAGGTCGGGATAACACAGCATCTAAAAGCAAAACAATATATGTAAGAAGAGATTTTCTAATTATTATTTGATGTGTAGAATCAGAAATAAAGTGTCACATTTGATGTAGATATATATGTGGCTTAACTAGACTGTATTTTATAGTACATTTGCTCTCTTGTGTTAAACAATGTTTAAGTGGTTTCTTCTGAGAATTGTTTGGAGGACATGTCAGGTTCTAAAGTTTCATCTTGTGAGGCTCTTAGTTCCAAAAAATGTGCCGCACACTAATCTGTAGTAATTGCTACCTATCTTACATAGGATAATACCCTTCTCATAGTGCAATGATAGTGATTCCCTTGTGAACGCACCTCTGTAAAAAAAGCCATGGATGAGATGTTCCTGGCTGGGTCAGCATCTTGCAGCTGCTGCAGGAGATCATTGGAGATCTTAGCAAGTTGTTGTTGATATTGATCTCCTGACATAGCAATAGATCTGGAAAACAAAATGATCTAATTAGTGAGTCCTCAAGTGATCTAAACTGTGCTGCCAGATGCCTTGCTTACGGGCATTTTATTGAAATATTTATACATTATGAGTAGCATTATTATTTTCCTGTTATTATAAAATCATCATGGCCATCTTCATTTAATGACAAACATTACAGGGATGTACATGGTTGCACAAGTTTCTGGTTCCAGCCCTCATGTGCCATTAAAAGACCAGATGGTATTATGTCCCTGCTTGCACTAACCAGTAGCTCCAATAATGACTCAGCTAAGTTAGGAGAAACCTTTAGTTCTGGTTTGTTAGGGGCAGCAGAGAACTGGAGTTGAAAGATACTTAAGTAGGTGATTAGATAGGGGTATAAAATGAAGATTTACAGAATGCTACATTGGCTAAAACAGTAAACAGTTTAATAAAAGGATATAAATAGATCAAAGGATTTCTGTATAAGGAACCAGTAGCCTCTATAGATGGTAACCTGGGAAACAGGAGTTCTGTTCATTTATACAATTTCCTGTTACAAATGAAAATATCACACACTATGTAATGATACCACCCACTCAGTTAAAATGGAAATGGCTGATTGTCATAAATTAGTCTTCTCCTTTATCTGATTGTTGAGGGGGAACTCTCATTTCTTATATTCATCAACCAAAAAGGGTTAATTACATAACCAATCAGGATATTGATAAGAAAAAAAAAGTACTGTAAGCTTAATCTATAAAAGGCTCCCAGTTAGTGATTTGTTGCTGTTTCAACAAAGGATACCAAGAGAATGAAGCACATTTAATAGACAGGGATTGGAAAGTTGTTTAGAATTGTGGGGTCAATCACAATTCTTTAGTAAAACTGATCTAATGATTTTCTACAGAAAATCTACAGAAAATAATTATTAAAAACTATGGGGATTTTTGTAGATAAATCATTCTTTAAGTTTTTCTAATGAATTGCGAGTGACCCCATATGATGTATCTGAAATACAAAAGAAATAATTTGGGGTTCAAGTCCCTTTAAATGTAATTTCTCCAAGGGCACAGGAAATTTACAACCATTTAGATATTGTTTTTATATTTTTCTGCTGTATCAGCTTTGGTATAACTTATTAGTTAAAAAAATCTTATGAGCAATTAGTATTGCGGTTTTATTTGGGTGAACTGTTTGATAATATAACAGGATTAAAAATATTCAGTATAGGCAAAGTGCTATTCCAAGAACAGGTTAAATACAGTGACAAATTACAAGTGGAGCGTTACTGATAGTGCAAGAAGTACTATCAATATCACAGGTCCACGGTAAGATTAGTGCAGCATCTGGTATTACAAGCCTCTGGTAAAACAGAATAACCAGAGAATCCCTTTAGTGCGCACAATACTTTTAATGGATTGTGCAGCCGCACTAAACTTCACTCGTATTACAAGCTGTAAGTTATGTCTTGTGCTCAAGCGCAAAACACATAAAAGCGCTAAAAAGTTGGTGTGACTTAAAACCTGAAGTAAGGTGTTAGGGCTAAAATACAAGTATAATAAAAAACACATGTAAAACATATTAAAATAAAGTATTATATATATATATATATATATATATATATATATATTTATACATACACACACAACTTTGAGAAATTTTCTTTCAAACACCTTTTCATATACTATATCCCTTTAAAATACATTAACACATTTTTTCCCCTTTAAGAATAAAAATAATAAAAATTGCATTGTTCTTCATTTAGAATTATTTTTTTTATTCAGCTGAGCATGTGAATGACAGCTAGAGAGGGTTTAGCAAGGCCCATAGAGGTCTTTTGGAGACAGCCGCACTATCTGACCACCCACTTGCAATTTGAGTGCAAGAATAGGAGCACTATTGAATTAATTTGAGAACTTTTAGACCTCAATAGCTCTAATATTTTTGAGCTCCACTTGTAATCTAGTACCAGTGTTAGCTAATTATTTCTATCTGCTCTAACTCCTGTTTTACTGTAACAACAATCTTACTTTGTGAGAAGGGTCAGTCCGGTGGAGAATGTCTGTGGGCACTGGAGAAGCTCATACCAGTTATTGTTAATTGCGCACTTCTCCTCTAGATGATCTTTGCAGCGCTCAAGGGCAAGCTTCATAGTCTCCATTGCCAAACTGGTCAGAAAGAGGAATTCAATTGGTTAACAGTCAACAAACATATAATTGTCCAAGGAAGCTTTATTATCTTTAGTAAGCAACAAGTGTGAGGTGATGTGTGACTCTAAAGTATTCCTAGAAAATAAGCAACACTGACGCTCACAAAAACTACACTTTATAAAGATTAGATAGTTACATTATCTACTGCCTATCATTCAACTTGTGGCACATGCCATTAGATCCTGGTTTCTCAATAGTCGAGCCATGGACCAGTACCACTGTACACTATGACAGGTGCGCCACTTCACACATGAGGAATACCGGGCAGGGCAGTTCAATGAGAGGACAGCGTTGGGACAAGGGGCACACAGGATCAGACCTGGACAGGTAAGTATGTGATACTTATCAACTGACACCAATGAACCCACTGACATATATATACAGTCGTATGTAAAAGTTTAGGCACCCCTGACAATTTCCATGATTTTCATTTATAAATAATCTATCAAATAACTGACGGACACAGTAATATTTTAGTAGTGAAATGAGGTTTATTGGATTAACATAAAATGTGCAATATGCATCAAAACGTAATTAGACAGGTGCATAAATTTGGGCACCCCAACAGATATATTGGCCCCAAGTTATCAAGGTCTGTCAGACCTGATCCGACAGTGCGGATCAGGTCCGACAGACCCCGCTTAATACGGCTGAATCGGGTTGATTTCCGGCGATGTCTGTCCGCCTGTTTAGAGCAGGCGGACAGGTTATGGAGCAGCAGTCTTTGTGACCGCTGCTTCATAACTGCTGTTTCTGGCGAGCCTGCAGGCTCGCCAGAAACACGGGGCATCAAGCTCCATTTGGAGCTTGATAAATATGCCCCATTGCATCAATATTTAGTAGAACATCCTTTAGCAGAAATAACAGTCTCTAGACGCTTCCTATAGCCTGTAATGAGTGTCTGGATTCTGAATGAAGGTATTTTGGACCATTTCTCCTTGCAAAACATCTCCAGTTCAGTTAGGTTTGATGGTTGCCGAGCATGGACAGCCAGCTTCAAATCACCCCACAGATTTTCAATGATATTCAGGTCTGGGGCCTGGGATGGCCATTCCAGAACATTATATTTGTTCCTCTGCATAAATGCCAGAGTAGATTTTGAGCAGTGTTCTGGGTCGTTGTCTTGTTGAAATATCCAGCCACGGCGTAACTTCAACTTTGTGACTGATTCCTCAACATGATTCTCAAGTATCTGCTGATATTGAGTGGAATCAATGCAACCCTCAACTTTAACAGGATTCCCTGTACCGGCACTGGCAACACAGCCCCACAGCATGATGGAACATCCACCAAATTTTACTATGGCTACCAAGTGTTTGTCTTGTAATGCTGTGTTCTTTTGCCGCCATGCATAACACCCCTTGTTATGACCAAATAACTAAATCTTTGTTTCATCAGTTCACAGCACCTTCTTCCAAAATGAAGCTGGCTTGTCCAAATGTGTGTTTGCATACCTCAAGCCACTCTGTTTGTGGCGTGTGTGCAGAAAAGGCTTCTTCCTCATCACTCTCCCATAAGCTGAATTGTTGAACAATGCACAGTGACACCATCTGCAGCAAGATGATGTTGTAGGCCTTTGGAGGTGGTCTGTGGGCTGTTCTTGACCGTTCTCACTATCCTTTGCCTCTCCGATATTTTACTTCTGACCTTAACAAGAACTGTTCCTGTGGTCTTCCAATTCCTCACTATGTTCCTCACAGTGGACACTGACAGCTTAAATCTCTGAGATAGCTTTTTGTAGCCTTCCCCTAAACCATAATGTTGAACAATCTTTGTTTTCAGGTCATTTGAGAGTTGTTTTGAGACCCCCATGTTGCCACTCTTCAGAGGTGAGTCAAAGAGAACACCAACTTGCAATTGGCCATCTTAAATATCTTTTCTCATGATTGGATGCACCTGTCTATGAAGTTCAAGGCTTAATGGGCTCACCAAACCAATTGTGTGTAATCAGTGCTAGGTAGTTACAGGTATTCAAATCAACAAAATGACAAGGGTGCCCAAATGTATGCACCTGTCTAATTTTGTTCTGATGCATATTGCACATTTTCTGTTAATCCAATAAACCTCATTTCACTACTGAAATATTACTGTCTCCTTCATTTATTTGATACATCAAAATGAAATTGCTGATCCAAACTAATTATTTATAAATGGAAATCATGGAAATTGTCAGGGGTGCCTAAACTTTATTATATATATATATATATATATATATATATATATATATATATATATACATATATAAATATATATATAAACAGCAGCAAACTATAACTAAACAAAAAATAATGGTTTGTAACTTGTGACAGTCATGCTAGTCTGGAACTAACAAAACTAAAATGAAACAAACAGAGTTAAAGGCAAAAGCTTTTCAAAACACTCAAATAGTGACACTGAACAGAACTATTCATGTTCCTCTCTGCACAACCTGCAGAATGTATAAGTGTCTACTGGCTCTATTTGTTAGAATTTTTCTGTCTTAAAGTGATTGTAAAGTATAACTAATTACTGGCCAGTATATAAAAGTAATCTTTTAAACAGGGGCATAATTTATTAACATTTTGAAAAGTGCTTTGTTTTTAAAGCAGAACCCTGTATGAATAAATTGAGGGAAGGGTTGTATGACCCCACTAGGAAGAGGACATGGGGTAAAGGAAAGGACAAGGGGCTGGGCTGAGAAAGAAGTTATAGTCATAACACAGGAAGTAACAGGCACACTTTTATCAGGAGCAATACGGTGGAAGCTGAATTTAAGCTTTTACTTACTAGAATGGAGGCCTTGTTGTCTGAATTAATGACAGTTGCCAAGGAGAGAGGAGCTGGGTGGATTAGAGATCGGCTGGCAGCAGCAGTAGAAGCAGGCACAGGAGGAGCAGTGGAGAGTCCTAGTCCCAGGGGAGCAGCTCCCAGGAGGTGTGTGCGGCCTGTAAGGAGGTCTAGGCCTCCAGAGCGACTGAGCCCTGAGCTGGGCACCGACAGGAGGGGGAAGGAGAGTGGCAGGCCCCTGTCGAGTGGGCAGAGTGTGGAGCAGCTGGGAGCAGGAGCTGCAGCTACGGTTTGAGGCCTAAGAAGGCGGAGATTGCTGAGGGCACGACACGGCGGTCGCAGCCGGGGCGTCAGATGCCAAGAAGGAGAGGAAGGTCTGCAGGAGGAAGTCAGGAGGCGGAGCGGCTGGACCCTGGACCCGGTGAGACGGCCAGAGAGGGCCTGCATCGCGGAGCCGGATGACGTCACGGCCCGGCGGTCGCAACCGGGCCCAAGGGCTGGAAGAGGCAAGTGGAGGAGCGGCAGGAAGGAGGCGCAGTGTGCAGGTAAGGCGAGTAGGGCTGGGGGACCAGCGGTAAGGATGGGTCATGACTGGAGGGAGCGGACGCCTACACCGGGTGCACAGGGGGCAGGACTTTGGGGGGCCGACGCCAGGAGAGGACCGGTGGCTGCAAAGGCAGCAATGTGAGTGAGGGAGGCCTGCGATGACAGGCGGGGGGTAAGGGGGGGCTGCCTGGGTGAAAAACGGCTCCTGGGGAGAGGAAGGGATGTTAAGAGGCTCAGGTGTACATAAACCTGGTAGCCTTGGGGGGGGGGTGTATTGCCATTGGGGGGACCAGTTGAAGGGGGAGCAGGTGACAGACGCCACAAGAGATGGGAGTGAGAGGGGGAGAGAAGAAAGGGGGGGGGTTGTTAGGTGACAGGCCAGTCAGGGAGGGGGGGGGAAGATGAGGGAGGGGTTGTGCTATGGCTTTTCAGCAGTTTGGGGGTTAATCACTGGTACGGGGGGGGGACCTTTTTGAGCAGCTTAAGATGTTGCTCTGTGTGTCTTTACTCTGGGGATAGCGTGGACCAGTGGGGGAGGGGGGAGTGAGGCCAGGGGGAGAAGACAGGGAGGTATGGGGGGAAGAGTGTATAGAAAAAAAAAAGAATAAATAAATAATAATGTCAGATAAGTAGCAGACAAGTGGAAGTAGGAAGGGGCTGAAGGGTTGGTAGGTAAAGAGGGGGGGTGCATGTTGGGGGGTAGGGGAGCGGGTGGAGCGGGAGTTTTTTGGAAGGGGGAGGGGTACAGGGAGTAGAGGGGAATTACTGATGGTTTATTTGTTTTTCAGAGGTCGGTGCCAGTACGGCCAGGGTAGAGGAGGTGGAGGAAGCCTGCAGGGAGGCTGAGATGTTGGAAGATCTGGAGCTGTGGACGGAGCCACCACTGGAATTGGAGGCCAGTGGTGACTTTAATGAGGAAGAGGACACGCTTGAGGGGACGTCAGCAGGAGCAGGAACAGCTGGCCAGGTAGTGGGCATGTCTGCCCTGGCGCTGCTTTTGCAATTGTTAACCCCACCATGGGGAGGTGAAAGGGGGGCAGGCAGAGAGAGGAGCGGGAGGATGGAGAAGGGGGGTGATTTGACTGGTTCCTCTTCCTCGCAGGCAGCAAGATCCGGACGTGAGACGGGGAGGGATCACACCCCCCTGAAGAGACGGGAGTCACCCAGAGGACGTAGGAGATCTAGGTCACCTCGGAGCAGGGGACCTGGAGGGAACGAGATGGGATCGCCAACTTGGGGCAGGGTGGACAGGTCCAGAGAAAGGAGCAGATATAGCAGGGGGAGGTCCCCTGCCAGGAGGGGTCCGGCAAGACGCCTTATGGAGGCGGGCAGGGAGGAGGAGATCCGGAGACCTAGGGGTTCCAGCCGGCAGGTGGACAGCAGGCCTGGTGCGGGAGTCAGGGAAGAAGGACCGACTACGGCGGCACGGGCGGCAGGTGACTGATGGAGTGGCTGGGGAGAGGTGTTACTGGCAGGTTTAAAGGGACTGCTCACAACTTTGGAGAAGACAGCAGGGGTGGGGTCACCAGCAACGGCGTGGGTGCAGCCGGGGGGAGAGGTTCAGGCAGCGGGATCACCTGCAGGGGGGAGTACAGTGTCCGCAGCAACTGCAGCAGCCAGCGGGAGAGAGACGCTGAAGGTGCCGGAGGACGCCTTGAGGAGGCCATGTCTGTGCTCGGTGGGACCGTTGGGGATACACCTTACCAGTGAGGTGAGGGAGAAGATTTGGAAGCGGGAGTTCCTGGAGATTTTGTCACTTCTGCCGTTGGATCAGGTGCTGGAAGTGAAGGAGGACGATAAGGAGAAAGGAAAGAAGGAGGAGGAGGAGAGAAAAAAGCGGTGGAGGAAGCTGCCCAAAACCTTCGGCAATTGGTCAAGGGCTTTCTGTATTCTAGCCAGTGTGATGGGGAAAAGTTCCCAGAGCAAGGGTCGTCATTGTTCTGCTATTACGATGAGATCGCGAACGTATACCGGACGTATATCGGGATGGCCTGGTGGCGGTATAACGAGCGTTTTAGGCAGCGAATGGCGGTGAGGCCCGAGATGCGGTGGGACGATAGGGACATGGGCATTTGGTTGGAGATTATGACCCCCCTGAGGGGGGGGCAGTCCTTTCGGTCCGCGGGTCAAGGAAGTGGAAGCGGGGGAGGAAGTGGTAGCACATCAACAGTTATACGGAAGGGCCTCTGCTTTCAGTTTAATGAGGGGCAATGTCGGTTCGGGGCATCGTGCAAATAGAAGCACGAATGTTCGGGGTGCGGGGGGATCCACTCTTTTGCTAAGTGCTTCAAGAAAGCGTGGCAGGGAGGAAAGCCCGGCGAGGTGGTTCCGTGGTTAAGGGAATACGCCAATAAGTGGGGGTGTTCGGCTGACGCCGAATTACTGTTGACGGGGTTCAGTTCAGGTTTTATGATCCCGTACAAAGAGCAAGAGATGGCGGGGGTTTGGGGGTAACTTAAAGTCGGCCCGGGAATTTCCGCGGGTAGTGAGGGAAAAATTGTACAAGGAGGTTGCTTTGGGCAGGGTGGCGGGGCCGTTTGATAGCCGCCATTGAAGCGCTTGCGGATTTCTCTGCTAGGGGTGGTCCCAAAAAAAGGGATCGGGCAGTTTCGGATGATCCATCACCTTTCGCACCCGAAAGGATTGTCAGTCAATGATGGGATTGATCCGGAATTGGTGTCGGTGAACTACGCATCTTTTGACAGGGCGGTTGCCCTGGTGCAGAAGGCGGGGAATAGGGCATTGCTGGCTAAGGCAGATGTGGAATCGGCCTTCCGATTGTTGCCGGTGCACCCCAGATGCCACCACCTGCTGGGGTGCTATTTAGAGAGTTCCTTTTTTGTGGATCTGTGTCTCCCCATGGGTTGTGCAATCTCCTGCGCGTACTTTGAAAAGTTCAGTTCTTTTGTAGAGTGGGTCAGGCAGAAGGCGGGAACCTCTTCAGTGGTCCACTACCTGGACGATTTTCTGTTCGTAGGGGCGGCAGGCTCAGGGGAGTGCGAGCGCTTAGTGGAAGTGTTCGGGGAGGTGTCCCAAGAGTTTGGGATCCTGGTTACGACAGATAAGTCAGAAGGTCCGGTGACATCCCTGAGTTTCCTGGGCATAGACTCGGTCCGGATGGAGTGCAGGCTCCCTGAGGACAAGCTAGCAGACCTGAGGAGCCTGCTGGGGGAGGCGTTGGCTGCCTGGAAGGTGATGTTGCGGCAGCT
This sequence comes from Bombina bombina, assembly GCF_027579735.1. NCBI lineage: Eukaryota > Metazoa > Chordata > Amphibia > Anura > Bombinatoridae > Bombina > Bombina bombina. The sequence goes on along the minus strand of NC_069505.1, from coordinate 373,315,355 downwards.
GCAGTCCTTGTTGGGGAAGTTGAACTTCGCCTGCCGGATCATATCGATCGGCAGGGCGTTTTGCCGGCGGCTGTCAATGGCAACGGCTGGGGTGGCAGAGCCAAGGCATCATATAAGAATGACGAGAGAGATGAAAGAGGATCTGGGGGTATGGCTCACTTTCTTGGACGAATTCAATGGAAAATTGATTATCCAGGAGGTAGGTTGGTCTGACGATGACCTGGGTTTGTTCACGGATGCGTCAGGGGCCCAGGGGTTTGGGGCTTACTTACGGGGCAAGTGGTGCGCTGACAAGTGGCCGGACAGTTGGGTGGAGATTGGGCTTACCAAGAACCTTACATTCTTGGAGTTCTTTCCGTTAGTGGTTGCGTTGCGGGTGTGGTCGCACGAGGGACAAAAGAGTTACCTTTCATTCGGACAACATGGGGGTGGTGATGGCCATTAATAGATTGACGGCGAATTCCCCCCCAGTGGTAAGGCTGTTGAGAGTGTTTGTGCTGGAATGCCTGCGAAATAACATATCTTTCAGAGCTATTCATGTTCCGGGCAAGCTGAATGTTATCGCTGACACTTTGTCCCATTTCCAGTGGGATCGGTTCCATGCAGCAGCGCCAGAGGGGGACGAGGAGGGGGTGCCCTGCCCAAGGGACCTGTGGAGTTTGGGCACGGCGTGATAGACCTGATTCGGGGATCTTTGGCGGAGGCCACATGGAGGGCATATGCCCGGGTGTGTAGGCAGTGGCGTGGGTTGAGCGAGGGACGGCATTTGCGGGAGACAGAGGGAAGCCAATTGCAGGTGCTGTTGACCTGGGTGAAGAGGTGGGGGGAGGAAAGGCTGTCGCCTTCTGAAATATGGAAAAGGTTGGCAGCTTTGGCATTTTGGTTCCAGTTGGTGGGGCAGGAGGAATTAACAAAGGTATTTGTGGTGCGCATGGCGGTGAGGGGTTTGTGCAGGGGACAGAGGAGGCAGGATGGCAGGAGACCAGTGACGTTTGCCATCTTGGAAAAGGTGGTGGGTTGTTTGAAGGGTTTGTGTTTTTCAGTAGGGGAGGAGGTTTTGTTTAGGGCAGCTTTTATTCTAGCGTTTTTTGGGGCATTCAGGGTATCAGAGTTGGTGGGTCGGAACAGGAGGGATAAAGGGGGCCTCCAAGGGGATAAGGTCATAGTGAGGGATAAGATGGTGGAGGTGTGGTTGAGAAGGTCTAAAAGGGTTGTTTGGTTAGTTTGAGGGAGATTAGGGCGCATGCTGCCCGGTGGTTGCAACCCGGGACTACCTCAGTCTCCGCCTGAGGAGGAATGGTCCGTTGTTCCTCCATGCGGATGGGTCCGCTTTGTCGAGGTACCAATTTATTGCGGTGTTCAGGAAGGCCTTGGGGAGGCTCGGGATTGGGGGTATGGAGTTTGGGTCTCATTCCTTCCGAATTGGGGAGGCGACTGAGGCTGCGGGATTAGGCTTGGATGTGGGGGTGATTAAAAGGATTGGGAGGTGGAGATCAGAGAGATTTAGGGGGTATGTGAGACCGGCGCTGAGGGTTTAAGTGGAGGGTGCGGCAGCTGATACGGCTTTGTTTGTTTTGACAGGTCCGGTGAGGTGCTGGGTGATCGGGCATTCATACATCTATTGGGCCAGCAGGGCTGCCACAGTGAAGGGCAATGGATTGCAGCTGGGACTTTCTAGGGAGAAAGTGGAGATAAAGTGGCTTGGGGTTCGGGGTATGAAATGGGGTCAGCTAGTAATGAAAGTGGTGGAGTTTGCAAGATTGTTTTCAACCCCTCAGGTCCTGGTGATCCATGCGGGGGGGGGGGAAGACTTGGGGCTCATGTTCTAGAAGGATCTGGTGGAAGACATGAAGAGGGGCATAGACCGGCTGTGCCAGCTCTTTCCGGGAGTAATAATAGTGTGGTCAGAGATTGAGAGCCGTTTGGTGTGGAGGTCAGCTTGGGATTTGGGGAGGTTGGAGGCTTCCAGATGGAAGATTAATAGAATGGTGAGCGGGTATGTGAGACGTTGTGGGGGGGTGAGTTTGAGGCATGTTGAATTTGAGGGTGAATCGGGGAGTTGCTTTTATCTGAAAGATGGGGTCCACCTTAATTAAGTGGGGTTACACCTCTTTAATTTCACTTTAAAAGAGGGGATTGAGAAGGTCTTACCTCTTGGTGGCGGTTCTCACCTCGGGGGTGAGAGGAGGCGGGGTGCTTGCCCTGGTTGGTAGAGGCTTACGCCTGTTATGAGGTGGATGGGACTTCCCACGATGTGGGGTCAAGCAGAACCCTGTATGAATAAATTGAGGGAAGGGTTGTATGACCCCACTAGGAAGAGGACATGGGGTGAAGGAAAGGACAAGGGGCTGGGCTGAGAAAGAAGTTATAGTCATAACACAGGAAGTAACTGGCACACTTTTATCAGGAGCAATACGGTGGAAGCTGAATTCCCACCATCCCTCCCTTGAAATGGTCTTAACATAATGTTGCAGCATTGGCGGGGTGCTTGCCCTGGTTGGTAGAGGCTTATGCCTGTTATGAGGTGGATGGGACTTCCTGTTTCAGTAACAGGGGGTTGGTTTAATGGTGATTGCCCCTCCCCTGGGTAGGGCATGGCTTGTGAGTTGAATAGTGGGGGCAAGCACTGTGGTTGGTTATAAGTTAATGTTATTTATGTTTATTTGCTATGTTAGGCTGCGGCCTTTCAACCCCAACAAATGAGTGGTGTGTGTTTTATGGGTATGGCGGGATGGCAACTTGACGATGTGGGGGTCAATATTACCCACTTAGTTAAGTCAAACATACCGCCGTTCCTCTGCCCCATCTCACACTGTATTTAGCAGATCGATGACAAATCTGGCTTCCTCCAATCGTTGCGTGCCCCATGAGCTGTACGCCAGATGGGGCATGCAACGATTGGAGGAAGCCGGATTCGACGTTGATCTGCTAAATACATTTTGAGATGGGGCGGAGGAATGGAGGTATGTTTGACTTAACTCAGTGGGAAATGTTTTAAAAACAAAGCGCCTTTCAAAATGTTAATGAATTAAAATGCCCCTGTTTTAAAATATTACATATATATATATATATATATATATATATATAGATGTATAAAAATTGATAGTACACTGTATTACAGGAAGAAAAGAAAAACAAATAAAAAGGGTATGCAGGAAGTTGATGAGGACTTGTGAATGCAATAAATAAGTCAAAAAAAAGAAAGAAAAAAAAAAGATACAATGTACATGAAAAAAACTGTGCACAGAATATTTGTATAAAAAAGTAGACGTAGGCGCACACACAATTATAAATGATATTTAAGAAAATCATATAAAATAATGGAATATGCAAGTGTCGAGGGTAGGGAATTCCTGGGTATCCAAATGCCCATGTGTCACGCACAAATTTTTTCTGGCAGTGTTAAGAATGAACTTGTAGTCCAAGAAAAGGGAAGTGAGTGCTTCCATCCCCCAAAAAACCTCCAGGAGAACAAACAAAACACAGGCAGATGGGTGTTTGGGAATTCCAGACCCAGATTCAGAGTTTCCACCAAATTTGTGTGAAATATTGGTTTTCTTCAGAAAGACTCATCATTGACAACAGACATGTCGCCTTTTGGGGTTGAAGATCGAGAAGATCCCTTGTCTGTGCTCTCAGAGTCTGAGCTCTGATTCTGCTGCTCTGAGCCTGCACTGGAGGTAACTGTGAATGAAGAACGAGTCTTTTCTTTAAAGTCTGTGATTATTACAGTGACATTCCCCACAGTTACAGCCAGCTGTTGGGCCGTACTCCTGTCCACATTTTTAAGTCTGGGTCTTGAAGTGTGATTAAAGTTGCCTATTTTCTTTGTTGGATTTCCCGTTTGAAAACTGGGTGGATCTCTTAGAATGTCCACCTTTGGTCTTGTCTTTTTAGTGGTAATTCTCTTTACAACAGTTGAGTTGATGTCGCGATCAATCTTTTCTCTCTCTGGCTTATCTCTGTCTGTTTTTTGTTCTTTTTCCGGCTTCTCTTTCTCTGGTTTTTCTTTTTCTAGTTTATCCCGGTCTAACTTGTCTCTAACTATTTTTTCCCGTTCTATCCTGTCTCTAACTATTTTTTCTCTGTCTTGCTTTCTCCATTTTTTCACGGTCTAACTTTTCTCTGTTCATCTTTTCCCTATCTAGCTTTTCTTTTTCCATTTTTTCCTGGTCCAGCTTCTCTCTTTCCAGCTTTTCCTGGTCCAATTGATCCTGATCCAGCTTCTCTCTGTCTATTTTTTCTCTGTCTATTTTTTCTCTAACTTTTCCCGATCAAGCTTCTCGTGGTCTATTTTTTTCCCGATCCAGCTTTTCTCTGTCTAGTTTATCTTCTTCAGGCTTTTCTTTGTCCGTTCTCTCTTTTTCAAGTTTCTCTGGCCTTTCCTTCTTTTCTTATTTTGGTGGAGGTGGGGTAGCATATTGCTGGGCAACTTGTTGAGCAACTAACTGGGAATTTATTCTGGGCTTCCTGGTAGATGTCCCTTTTCTGACATCACAGATGCTGCATTTGAAGGCTTCAGCACTATTTTTGAAGGTGCACACGCTACAATCCCAGTAACCTTCATCTGCAGAAGGTTTGGCTTGCCTTTTTGGCCTGGTAGGGCTTTTCTTGTCCCCCATGACCATGGATGTGAGTGTCGGATTTGAATGTGCCCCCCGCGAGGCTGGGTCGCTCCAGTGACGGGCTGAACTGGTATCTGGGTCCGGGTGCGCTCAGCCGCCGAGCCGCTGCCAGACTGCACACACCAGGGATGGAAGGCGGGGCAGGGCTGGCACTGTGACGTCATGTGAGCCTAAAAAGATTACTTTTATATACTGGCCAGTAATTTGTTATACTTTACAATCACTTTAAACTCTGATCTATGGGTTTATTTATGAGACCTATCTAATGAAAGAGCCAACATTATAAATAATACAATACAGTATATGATGGCGCTTTTGGGTACTTACACACATAGTTTGTCTGTTGGAGGGTCTGTGGTGGTCTGTGGTGCTTCAGAATTGTCCCCTGTGGATGTTATGATGGTTTTGAGGAGCTCACACAGAAGCCTTGGGGATATGGAGCAAAGCCATTCTGGGTTTTTAAGGGCTAAAAGGATTTCCTGCACTGCCGATATCACCTATGTAGTAAATCAAAAGCAAATAAGCCAGAGGTCAAAAAATGTCTTTGTTCATTAATGTGTGCAGGGCAGATCCTTAAAGAGACATCATTCTCATATGCTAAATCTCTTAAAAGTGATGCAGCATAACTGTAAAAATCTGGCAAGAAAATATCACCTGAACATCTCTATATAAAAAAGGAAGATATTTGACCTCAAAATTTCTTCAGCTCACCAGAGTAAGTGCTGTGTAAACAGTTATACTTCAGTTGCTGTCTAGTTACAAGTTGGATTTTTTTTAAAAAATAATAGCCAATCAGCATCAGCAGTGCTGAGGTAATGCTTTGCCTCTGCTGTGATCTCATGAGATTTCACTGAAATCTCAGGAGATTTCATAGAACTTAGTTAAACTGAATAGGAAAATAACATGACTGTGCCTGCACATATTAGATGCACACTCCCTTGGAAGTCCTGGGACTAGCATCCCGACTGGCTGCTTAAAGTCTCTCTACAGTGGGGTGTGAATATTGAGGTAAAATATCTTTCTTTATTACATAGAGATGTTCAGTTGATATTTTCTACTCCGTATTTTACAGTTATGCTGCATCACTTTCATGTGCTTCAACATTTGGGTATCATGTCCCTTTAAGGACATCAGTGCAGGAACATTGTATATATAAAGAAACAGCAACTTACAAGCACATTGTTCTCATATTATATTACAATAATGTGAGACAACTGTGAGAAACAGAACTAGGTTTCTATATAGCAGCTCTGTTCAAACATGAGAAAACTGAAAATAAAATTAGATAAAATGTCTGCTGGGCTTCTAAAATGTGTATTTCAATTTCTCATGATCACTGTGAATCAGTGTGTGTGACACAAATATATAATAACAAAATAAAAAGCTGAATTATTTTACATAAGCAGAATTAATTTTAAAGGGACATTAAACACAAGAATTTTTGTTGTTTAAAAATGTAGATAAATCCTTTATTACGCATTCCCTAGTTTTGCATAACCAACACAGTTATAATAATATACTTTTTACCACTGTGATTACTTTGTATCTAAGCCTCTGCAAACTGCCCTCTTATTTCAGTTCTTTTGACAGTTCATTTTTAGCCAATCAGTGTTGACTCCTAGGAGCTTAACGTGCCTGAGCTCAAATGTTATCTATGTGAAAAACATGAACTAATGCCCTCTAGTGGTGAAAAACGGTCAAAATGCTTTCAGATTAGAGGCGGCCTTCAAGGTCTAAGAAACTAGCATATGAACCTCCTAGGTTTAGTTTTCAACTAAGAATACCAAGAGAACAAAGCAAAATTGGTAATAAAAGTAAATTGGAAAGTTGTTTAAAATTACATTCCCTATTTAAATCATGAAAGTTTTTTTTTAACTTTACTGTCCCTTTAAGGAACTGAAACGGAAATGACGCAAGACAAGAGTCACTTCCATGTCACATTAAATTGTGTAGGGGAGAGAATCCGGTTTACTAGTAGAAGCGATATTTTAAAGGGATTGTCTAGTTAAAATTAAACTTTCGTGATTCAGACAGGGCATGCAATTTTTAGCAACTTTCCAATTTACTTTTATCATTAAATATGCTTTCTTCTCTTGGCATTCTTTGATGAAAGCTAAACCTAGGTAGGCTCATAAACTTTTTTGCCCTTGAATGTCGCCTCTTATCTCAGGGCATTTTGACAAATTTTAACAGCTAGACAGTGGTAGTTCACATGTGTCATTTAGATAACACTGCGCTCACTCCAGTGGAGTTGTTTATGAGTCAGCACTGATTGGCTAACACGCAAGTCTGTCACAAGAAATGAAATAAGGGGACAGTCTGCTGAGGCTTAGATACAAGGTAATCACAGAGGTAAAAAGTGTTGGTAATGTAAAACTGGAGACTGGACAATAAAGGGATTATCTATCTTTTTAAACAATACAAATTCAGGAATAGGCTGTCCCTTTAACTGTTTGGCTATATGCAACGGTAAATCAGTTAGCTGGATGGTGTATATAGGGAAGGGGAGGTGCCTGAGTATCTTTGACATTAGTGACTTCATAGCACTGTAAGTAATAAGGAAATATTATCCATTAATATTGGCACTCATTGCTAGATTATAAAGATCTACAAGCGTCCAGTAGGTACTATACAAGGGTCTCACCTGTTGTCTATTAGCTGTGTGCTCCATGTTATCCATGAGGGTGTTAAGTACGAGCTGAGTAGATGCAGAAGACTCAGGCACAGACCTCCATATCAGGCAGGTGTCACTGAAAGAAAAATCCTGTGTCATTTCATTGAATACTACCCATCCTTGTGCACAGTGCTGTATGAGTGTAGCGTGTTGGAAATCTGGCACCCATCTTTGTGTAAGATAATATATGTAAAGCACAAAATAGCAGCGATACCACAAGAAAAATAGATAAAAGCAATATCTAGTTGTTAAAACTCCTAATCCTCTATAAAAATAGGAAGTAATTAGCCATAATGACAATAGTCAGCGCTCAAACAATATTGTCCAATAAAAATAGAATATATATATTAAACATACAGGGCTAGATAACAGCTGCCACGCTATTGTTTGCGCAATAAGCAAAATCACGACCAGGCTAACTTGTGCATGCATTACAAAGTTGATATGCTTGTGCAATACCGCCCCCTGCACATAAGCGGCCAATCGTCACGATTGGGCGGATACGATCAAGCCGATTGCTGTCCAATGCCTCAGAAGTGGCGGACGAGTTAAGGAGCAGCGGTCTTAAGACCGCTGCTTCTTAACTCCTGTTTCCGGTGAGCCTAAAGGCTCGCACAGAAACAGCTGCATTGGGGCCGATTGACGGCTTGTTAAATCGGCCCCTATGTATGTATAAATATTTTTGTTGTGTCACATGTGTATATGTATAATATAGATACATACCTGCTGCTAAGTTCATGCCCCTGCAGTAATGTATCAGTCATTTTCACAGGGTGCTGCACTGTTAGAACATGCAGGGCACCAAGTACAGCCATATGTACATCGTCAGATCTTATATATTTTACTTCCGTAGCAATAGTATGAAATATGTCTGCGACCTGAAATAAAGATCCCATGAGCTACTTTAGAACTGAATACAACAAACTGTGTAAAATACTTTAAATATGGTCATTTTATCAGACTCATTATCATGAGCTAGAAAACAAAACTCTACAAAAACGATTCATTTTAAAATCTAAAACAAATAAATATTTATTTTTTCTTATAATATAAATGATTTACTAGATCTCCATTGTATTTAAGGCTCCCATATCAACCCTTTAGCATTTTCTGTGCAAACACTGCATTCAGATCACGTATTTTTGGCCTCCGTTTCTGTGGCGTTCCAATCCATCAGAGACACGGCCATTTGTATTAATCAATCTGCCAGATTTATAAATGCAATAAACCCAGAACATCTGATTCTCTTTAATTCAGATCCAAAAGTGAACATTCACAAGAAATTGGGGCCGAAATATCAAGCGGCTGGCGGACATGATTCGCTGTGGCAAATTATGTCCACCCCACATCACTAAATGCCGAAAGCATACGCTGTCGGCATTTAACATTGCACAACCATTTCTGGTAAAATGCTTGTGCAATGCCGCCCCCTGCACATTCAGTTTCCAGCGAACCCATGGTCTTTTCTTATATTTTCCACAGTGTTTTATCTCATGTACACAGAGGACAAAACAAAATTTATGCTTACCTGATAAATTTACTTATTTCTGGGCATGGAGAGTCCACAATTTCATTCCAATTACTAGTAGGAATTCAACTCCTGGCCAGCAGAAGGAGGCAAAGTCATTCGGCCGAAGAGGTTTGTACCAAAGAACTGCCATCTTAAATTGAAATAAGGGCGGGTCGTGGACTCTCCATGCCCGGAAATAAATAAATGTATCAGGTAAGCATACATTTTGTTTTCTTTCCTATGGCATGAAGAGTCCACAATTTCATTCCAATAACTAGTGGGAACCAATACCCAAGCTAGAGGACACAGAATGAAAGGGAGGGGGAACAAGACAGGCGGACCTAAATAGAAGGCACCACCGCTTAAAGAACTTTCCTCCCAAGGAAGCCTCAGCAGAGGCAAAAGTATCAAATTTGTATCATTTGGAAAAAGGAATGCAATGAGGACCATGTTGCCATCTTTTTAAAATTTTCCACAGAAGCTTAATTTTTAAAAACCCCTGAAGAAGAGGACAGCCCTAATGGAATGAGCGGCAATACTCTCAGGAGGCCCTGTCCAGCTGTCTCAAATGCTAACTTGATAACACTCCTCAACCAGCAAGAAAGAATATTAGAAGAGGCTTTCTGACTTACTTTTATCAGAAAAACAATGAACAGGACATTTGATTGCCTAAAATCTTTAGATGCTTGAAAGTAAAATTTTAGTAACAACACTCAGGTTATGCAACAGGCGACCCTTCTGAGAAAAAAGATTAGGACAAAAGGAAGGAACAAAATTTTCCTGATTGATATTGCTATCTGATACTACCTTGGGAAAAAATCTGCCTTATCCGCGTGAAAATTGGTCCAAAATATCAACTGAATGTGTAAGTTCAAACAAAACCAGCTGCCAAACTCTAAGGACAAGGTTAAGACTCCATGGAGGAGCAAAAGGAATAAACACAGGCCTGATCTCGACCAAGGCCTACACAAACTATTGCACATCTGGCAGATCTGGCAGACATCAGAGAAAATAATAGACAGTATAGAAATCTGACCCTTCAGAGTAAAGACTGTCAAACCTTTCTCCAGGCCATCCTGAAGAAAAGATAAAATGCAAGGGATCAGCACCCGACTCCAAGAGAAACCCTTTGATTTGCATCAATCAAGATATGTACTCCACACCTTATGTAAAATCTCACGAGAAATAGGATTACGAGCCTGAAGATCTTCTCAGAAAAAACATGCCTATCCAAAAAATAGGTGTTCAATCTCCAAACAGTCAGCTTCAGAGAGTCTAGATTTGGATGGAAGAAAGAACCCTGAAAAAAGTTTCCTCCTCAGAAGAAACCTCCAAAGGAAAAGAGATGACATCTCACCAGATCTGCAAACCTGATCATGCGAGGCCAGACAGGAGCTACTGGAATCACTGATGCCCTATCCTGATTGATACAAGATATTATTCGAGGAAGGAGAGCAAATGGAGGAAGCAGGTACACTAGATCGAAGACCCCAGGGACCTCCAGAACGCTGATCAGAACTGTTTGAGGATGACTAGATTGTTTAGACAAGACGCCATCATATCCAACTCCGGAACACCCCCCCCCCCTCCCCCCCAAGGGTTATAAAGAGAGCCACTCCCCAGGAAGAAAAGTCTGTTTGTTCAGAAATCTGCCTCCCAGTTGACCACCTCTTGGTTGTGGATAGCAGAAAAGAGAAAATCATGAGACTCCGCCCACTGAAGAATGCGAGAATCATGAGACTCCACCCACTGAAAAATGTGAGTCAATTCCTTCATGGCTAAGGAAGTCCAAGATCCTCTCTGGTGGCTGACATATGCCACAGAGGAGAATATATCCAACTGAAATCTGATGAAACAGAACAAACTTAGTTTAGGCTAAGAAGATAGTGCAGAGAAGGTTGCTCTCAAATCTAAAACGTTTATAGGGATTGAAGACTCTCTTGAGTTGAAAGACCCTGAGCCTTTAAGGAAATCCAAACTGCTCCCCAGCCCCACAGGCTGGCATTTGTGGTCACAAACTCGTGAGAAGGTCTCAGGAAGCCTGATCCCTGAAACAGATGGACCTGAGAAATCCACCAAGATAGAGAGTCTCTCTTAGGAGGTCTAGAACTATCCTCTAAGAGAGATCAGAGAGGTCTCCATTCCATTATCTGAGCATGCATAACTATAGAGGTCTCAGATGGAAACGAACAAAAGGAATAATGTCCAAGGAAGCCACCATTAGACCAATCCCTTCTATACACAGAGCCACTGATGGACGATTAGAGGACTGAAGTAAAAGACAAGATGCAGGAATGATGGATTTTCTGACATCCGTCAGGAAAATCTACATGGACAGAGAAATTCCAGGTATGGCGCCACTGCCAAAAGGGCCCTTAAAACCTTTGTAAAGATTCGAGGAACCGTAGCAAGTCCAAAGGGGAGTGCTACAAACTGGAAGAGTAGGACTAGAAAGGCAAACCATAGGATTCGGAAATGCTCCCTTTGAATAGAAACATGAAAAACAGAATTTATGCTTACCTGATAAATTACTTTCTCCAACGGTGTGTCCGGTCCACGGCGTCATCCATTACTTGTGGGAATATTCTCTTCCCCAACAGGAAATGACAAAGAGCACAGCAAAAGCTGCCCATATAGCCTCTCCTCAGGCTCCGCCCCCCCCAGTCATTCGACCGACGGTTAGGAGAAAAAAAGGAGAAACTATAGGGTACCGTGGTGACTGTAGTGTATAGAGAAATACATTTTTCAAACCTGATTAAAAATCCAGGGCGGGCCGTGGACCGGACACACCGTTGGAGAAAGTAATTTATCAGGTAAGCATAAATTCTGTTTTCTCCAACATTGGTGTGTCCGGTCCACGGCGTCATCCATTACTTGTGGGAACCAATATCAAAGCTTTAGGACACGGATGAAGGGAGGGAGCAAATCAGGTTACCTAAACCGAAGGCACCACGGCTTGCAAAACCTTTCTCCCAAAAATAGCCTCCGAAGAAGCATAAGTATCAAATTTGTAGAATTTGGCAAAAGTGTGCAGAGAAGACCAAGTCGCTGCCTTACATATCTGATCAACAGAAGCCTCGTTCTTGAAGGCCCATGTGGAAGCCACAGCCCTAGTAGAGTGAGCTGTGATTCGTTCAGGAGGCTGCTGTCCGGCAGTCTCATAAGCCAATCGGATGATGCTTTTCAGCCAAAAAGAAAGAGAGGTAGCAGTAGCTTTTTGTCCTCTCCTCTTACCAGAGTAAACGACAAACAAAGATGAAGTTTGTCTGAAATCCTTTGTTGCGTCTAAATAGAACTTTAAAGCACGGACCACATCTAAATTGTGTAACAAACGTTCCTTCTTTGAAACTGGATTCGGACACAGAGAAGGAACAACTATTTCCTGGTTAATATTCTTGTTGGAAACTACTTTTGGAAGAAAACCAGGTTTAGTACGCAAAACAACCTTATCTGAATGGAACACCAGATAGGGTGGATCACACTGCAAAGCAGATAATTCAGAAACTCTTCTAGCAGAAGAAATAGCAACCAAAAACAGAACTTTCCAAGATAGTAACTTGATATCTATGGAATGTAAAGGTTCAAACGGAACCCCTTGAAGAACTGAAAGAACTAAATTTAGACTCCAAGGAGGAGTCATGGGTCTATAAACAGGCTTGATTCTGACCAAAGCCTGTACAAAAACTTGTACATCTGGCACAGCTGCCAGTCGTTTGTGTAACAAAACAGATAAAGCAGAAATCTGTCCTTTTAGAGAACTCGCTGACAACCCTTTATCCAAACCCTCTTGGAGAAAGGAGAGAATCTTAGGAATTTTAATCTTACTCCAGGAGAATCCCTTGGATTCACACCAACAGATATATTTTTTCCATATTTTATGGTAAATCTTTCTAGTCACAGGTTTTCTGGCTTGAACCAGAGTATCTATCACTGAATTTGAAAACCCACGCTTGGATAAAATCAAGCGTTCAATTTCCAAGCAGTCAGCTGCAGAGAAACTAGATTTGGATGTTCGAATGGACCTTGTACAAGAAGATCCTGTCTCAAAGGTAGCTTCCATGGTGGAGCCGATGACATATTCACCAGGTCTGCATACCAAGTCCTGCGTGGCCACGCAGGAGCTATCAGAATCACTGAGGCCTTCTCCTGTTTGATCCTGGCTATGAGCCTGGGAAGGAGAGGAAACGGTGGAAACACATAAGCTAGGTTGAACGACCAAGGCGCCACTAATGCATCCACTAGAGTCGCCTTGGGATCCCTGGATCTGGACCCGTAGCAAGGAACCTTGAAGTTCTGACGAGATGCCATCAGATCCATGTCTGGAATGCCCCATAATTGGGTTAACTGGGCAAAGACCTCCGGGTGGAGTTCCCACTCCCCCGGATGGAAAGTCTGACGACTCAGATAATCCGCCTCCCAGTTGTCTACTCCTGGGATGTGAATTGCAGATAGATGGCAGGAGTGATCCTCCGCCCATTTGATGATCTTGGATACCTCTCTCATCACCAAGGAACTCTTTGTTCCTCCCTGATGATTGATGTAAGCTACAGTCGTCATGTTGTCTGACTGGAACCTTATGAATCCGGCCTTCGCTAGTTGAGGCCAAGCCCGGAGAGCATTGAATATCGCTCTCAGTTCCAGGATGTTTATCGGGAGAAGAGACTCTTCCCGAGACCAAAGACCCTGAGCTTTCAGGGAATCCCAGACCGCGCCCCAGCCTTATAGACTGGCGTCGGTCGTGACAATGACCCACTCTGGTCTGCGGAAACTCATTCCCTGAGACAGGTGATCCTGAGTCAACCACCAACGGAGTGAGTCTCTGGTTATCTGGTCTACTTGAATCTGAGGAGACAAGTCTGCATAGTCCCCATTCCACTGATTGAGCATGCACAGTTGTAATGGTCTTAGATGAATTCGAGCAAAAGGAACTATGTCCATTGCTGCAACCATCAATCCTACTACTTCCATGCACTGAGCTATGGAAGGCTGCAGAATAGAGTGAAGAACTTGACAAGCGTTTAGAAGCTTTGACTTTCTGACTTCTGTCAGGAAGATCTTCATTTCTAAAGAATCTATTATTGTTCCCAAAAAGGGAACTCTTGTTGACGGAGACAGGGAACTCTTTTCTACGTTCACCTTCCACCCATGAAATCTGAGAAAGGCTAGAACAATGTCTGTATGAGCCTTTGCCTTGGAAAGAGACGACGCTTGAATTAGAATGTCGTCTAGATAAGGTGCCACTGCAATGCCCCTTGGTCTTAGAACCGCCAGAAGGGACCCTAGCACCTTTGTGAAAATTCTGGGAGCAGTGGCTAAGCCGAACGGGAGAGCCACTAACTGGTAATGTTTGTCCAGAAAGGCGAACCTTAGGAACTGATGATGATCTTTGTGGATAGGAATATGTAGGTACGCATCCTTTAAATCCACGGTAGTCATATATTGACCCTCCTGGATTGTGGGTAAAATTGTTCGAATGGTTTCCATTTTGAACGATGGAACTCTGAGAAACTTGTTTAGAATTTTTAAATCCAGAATTGGTCTGAAAGTTCCCTCTTTTTTGGGAACTACAAACAGGTTTGAGTAAAACCCCTGACCTTGTTCCACTGTTGGAACTGGGTGTATCACTCCCATCTTTAACAGGTCTTCTACACAATGTAAGAATGCCTGTCTCTTTATTTGGTCTGAAGATAAGCGAGACATGTGGAGGAAGTTCCTTGAATTCTAGAAGATAACCCTGAGAGACTATTTCTAGTGCCCAGGGATCCGGAACATCTCTTACCCAAGCCTGAGCAAAGAGAGAGAGTCTGCCCCCTACTAGATCCGGTCCCGGATCGGGGGCTACCCCTTCATGCTGTCTTGGTAGCAGCAGCAGGCTTCTTGGCCTGTTTACCCTTGTTCCAGCCTTGCATTGGTTTCCAAGCTGGCTTAGCCTGGGAAGCGTTACCCTCTTGTCTAGAGGCTGCAGAGTTAGAAGCCGGTCCGTTCCTGAAATTACGAAAGGAACGAAAATTGGACTTATTCTTAGCCTTGAAAGGCCTATCCTGTGGGAGGGCATGGCCCTTCCCCCCAGTGATGTCTGAAATAATTTCTTTCAATTCAGGCCCAAAAAGGGTCTTACCTTTGAAAGGGATATTAAGCAATTTTGTCTTGGAAGATACATCCGCCGACCAAGACTTTAGCCAGAGCGCTCTGCGCGCCACAATTGCAAACCCTGAATTTTTCGCCGCTAATCTCGCTAATTGCAAAGCGGCATCTAAAATAAAGGAATTAGCTAACTTAAGCGCGTGAATTCTGTCCATGACTTCCTCATATGGAGTCTCCTTATTGAGCGACTTTTCTAGTTCATCGAACCAGAAACACGCCGCCGTAGTGACAGGAATAATGCACGAAATTGGTTGGAGGAGTTAACCTTGCTGAGCAAAAATCTTTTTAAGCAAACCCTCCAATTTTTTATCCATAGGATCTTTGAAAGCACAATTGTCCTCAATGGGAATAGTCGTGCGTTTGGCTAGCGCAGAAACTGCCCCCTCAACCTTAGGGACTGTTTGCCATGTGTCCTTCCTTGGGTCGACCATGGGGAACAATTTCTTAAATATAGGAGGTGGGACAAAAGGTATGCCTGGTTTCTCCCACTCCTTAGTCACTATGTCCGCCACCCTTTTAGGTATCAGAAAGGCATCAGGGAGCACCGGGACCTCTAGGAATTTGTCCATCTTGCACAATTTTTCTGGAATGACCAAAGAGTCACAATCATCCAGGGTAGTTAGTACCTCCTTAAGTAATGCGCGGAGATGCTCTAACTTAAATTTAAACGTCACAACATCAGGTTCTGCCTGTTGAGAAATTCTACCTGAATCAGAAAGTTCTCCCTCCGACAAACCCTCCCTCACTGCCACTTCTGACTGGTGTGAGGGTATGACAGATAAATTATCGTCAGCGCCTTCTTGCTCCACTGTATTTAAAACTGAGCAATCACGCTTTCTTTGAAATGCTGGCATTTTGGATTAAATATTAGCTATGGAATTATCCATTACTGCCGTTAATTGTTGCATAGTAACAAGCATTGGCGCGCTAGATGTACTAGGGGTCGCCTGCGCGGGCATAACTGGTATTGACACAGAAGGAGAGGATGAAGAACTATCCCCACTACCTTCATTTGAGTAATCATCTTGGGCAACCTTATTAAATGTGACAGTACTGTCCTTACTTTGTTTGGACGCCATGGCACAATTATCACATACATTTGAAGGGGGGACCACCTTGGCCTCCATACATACAGAACATGTTCTATCTGAAGGTACAGACATGTTAGACAGGCTTAAACAGGCTAATAATGCAAAAAAAAAACGTTTTTAAACAAAACCGTTACTGTCTCTTTAAATGTTAAACAGAGCACACTTTATTTCTGAATGTGTGAAAAACTATGAAGTAAATATCCAATCTTTACCAAATTTTCACCCTATTGTCTTAATGCTTTAAATGTATTGCACCCCAATTTTCAAGCTTGTAACCCCTTAAATGAGGAAACCGGAGCTGTTTATTCAATTAGCAATTTTAACCCCACTACAGTCCCAGCCACAGCGTTTGCTGCGACTTCACCTGTCCTTGGGGGTTATACGATACCAAATTAAGCCTTCCAGGAATGTTTTAAATGACCACCAGACCCTCTCACATGAAGCTGCATGCACTGTATCCCAAAGAAACTGTGCAATTATGGCGCGAAAATGAGGCTCTGCCTACTATAGTGAAAGGCCCTTCCTGACTGGGAAGGTGTCTAAACGACTGCCTGGCGCCTAAAAACGTTCCCAAACACTAAAAGTTTTGAAAATCACTTCAAACCTCATAAAAAACTTAAATAAAGCAATCGATTTAGCCCACAAGAGTGTCACCAGTATATAGCCCATAATAAGCCTTCATTCTGTTAAGAGTCTAAGAAAATGGCTTACCGATCCCAAAGAGGGAAAATGACAGTCTTCTAGCATTACACAGTCTTGTTAGAAAATGGACTAGTCATACCTTGAGCAGAAAAGTCTGCAAACTGTTCCCCCCAACTGAAGTTCTCTGGGCTCAACAGTCCTGCGTGGGAACAGCAATTGATTTTAGTTACTGCTGCTAAAATCATACTCCTCTTTTAAACAGAACTCTTCATCCCTTTCTGTTTTAGAGTAAATAGTACAAACCGGCACTATTTTAAAATAACAAACTCTTGATAGAAGAATAAAAAACTACAACTAAACACCACATACTCTTCACCATCTCCGTGGAGATGCTACTTGTTCAGAGCGGCAAAGAGGATGACTGGGGGGCGGAGCCTGAGGAGGGGTTATATGGGCAGCTTTTGCTATGCTCTTTGCCATTTCCTGTTGGGGAAGAGAATATTCCCACAAGTAATGGATGACGCCATGGACCGGACACACCAATGTTGGAGAAATACTTGTCTTTCAGGTCTATGGTAGTCATGAACTGACCCTCCTGAACCAAAGGTAGAATGGAACGAATATGGGTCGTAAAGTTCCCTCTTTCTTGGGAATCACAAAAAGGTATGAATAGAAACCTAGACCCTGTTCTGCCACAGGAACTGGAAAAATCACTCCCAGAGAGAATAGGTCCTTTACGCAGTTTAAGAAGGACTCTCTCTTCATCTGTATTGCAGATAACCTTAACAAAATAAATATGCCCCTAATGGGGCAAGATTTCAATCCTATCCTGTATCCTTGGGAAACTACTTCCACAGTCCAAGGATCTGGGACATCTGGAATCCAAGTCCATGGAAAGAAGGAAAGCTTGCCCCCTAGTTGATCTATTGGATCCTGTTATAAAAATACTTCAGAGTCGAGTCTAAGTCTATTACCTGCAATAAACATTATAAATAAAAAGGGTATTGTCTCCAGCACCACTCTCAAGCAGAGGGCATATAAAGGCTCCTATTTCACTTTCAAGCCTGCCAGTTAACGGAAGTAACTGAACTGCAGTTACATGAAATTACATATCTTTCATCCCCAAGCAGTTGCAGTGCCCCCAAGCTGACTATTAAATATATATATTTCACAGAGATAGAAAAGTCCCATTAATAAGATAATTGTTAGAAAAAATCTCCATAGTGCTATAACCTTCTAATCTAGAAGGGAAAAGCACTTACCTGTGGATCCAGCTGCCGGACAGGAACAGCTTCTTAGATGTGACAGAGCATATCACCTCTGACATTGACCTGTAGAAAAAAACAGAGTAACCAACCCTGGTTTTCTATAGAGGGGTAGCACTGATGTTAGAAGTTAAGCAAAGACTACTTTGCCGTCTTCTAACTGCTAAAAGCCACCATTACTCTTACTAAAGAGATTGACATGGAGACAGCATAGCCCCAATCCTTGCTTGCAGGGAAAAGTACCCATTAAAGGATTAAATATCTTCAGACACTATCTTCGCACATCCTCCCTTGACAGAGGCAAAGAGAATGACTGGGGATTATGGGTAAGGGAAGCGCCACTTAACAGCTTTGCTGGGGTACCATTTGCCTCCTCCTGCTGGCCAGGAGTTGAATTCCCACTAGTAATTGGAATGAAATTGTGGACTCTCCATGCCATAAGAAAGAAATATACACAAGCAATGCTAAAGGAAAACATGGCAACTAATAAATTCTTGATTAAGGGTATCTGTTGGAATTGTGCAGAGTGAAAACAATCAGAAACCATTAAACAACCAGAAGGAAACTGGAATAAAGCATTTCCCATGGTTAATTCAAAATAAAGACAAGGGGGGCAATTTATCAAAGCCCGAATGCGGTCATATACCCTGTTTCTGCATGAGCCTTCAGACTCGCCGGAAACAGGAGTTAAGAAGCAGCGGTCTTAACCCCTTAAGGACCAGCGACGTACCCTGTATGTCACTGGTCGTTTTTTGGGACTTGATTGTTTTATAGCGCGGTCTTGCCACCAGTGTTGAGACTGCTCTATTCCACAAAGCCTGCTGGAGGGAGGGCATTAATAGCGTGTTCTTTCTAGACTTGTGCTATTATGTCCTGAAAAAACCCTTAACGAACAGTGACATACAGGGTACATTGTGGTCATTAAGGGGTTAAGACCGCTGCTCCTTAACTCGTACACCAGCTCTGAGGCAGCGTACAGTAATCCGCCCGATCAAATACGATCTGGTTGATTGGCACCCCCTGCTAGCGGCCCATTGGCCACAAATCTGCAGGGGGCGGCATTGCACAAACAGTTCACCATAACTGCTTGTGCAATGATAAATGTCGACAGCTTATGCTGTCCGCATTTATTGATGTCTGCCAGACATTTGATAAATCGGCCCCAAGTAGTTCACTACTACAAATATGCTGAAGATTTTACACCAATAAGATTTTAGCAGATCACTAGTAGTAAAAGCAACATGTTCATTAAGGTTTGTTACTTTAGCTCTCGATAAATAGTAGCAAATAACGAACAAAACCGATGCACAACAGTTTTCCCTATTTTGTTTCTGTGCCTCTTTTAATCATGTTGAGGAGGGAAGAGGAAGAGCGTTCAAGTAAATTGATATATAAGCAGAAAAGGGAGATGGGTACCATAACTCTTATAGCACAGAAAGGAAACAGGAAATAGTGTCATGTTCTGGGTAGGATTTTCCCCCGGTGCCCAAAGCTGCTTAAGAATTCCAGCAATAGTGATAATAAAGGGACATTAAACACTAAATAAATGCTAGATAAACTGATGCATTCAAAGAATATATTAGTCTGAGAATAACATGTAGATGCATTTTTTAAAGTTTTATTAGCTGTTTAAACATTGACAAAATAAGTGTAAAGTTTTAGTGTCTATAAAACAATGGGAGCTGCCATTTTGTAACTTAGGTTAACTCCTCTGCTGTGGCCAATTAGGGACAGTTTTGAATAGGTTGCTTGAGTGTGCAGCCAATGGCTGTGTGGAATATAAGTGTTCTACACTTCATTTCTAACGGGAACTTAAAAGCTCACAATTTCAGAATGCAAATACAGGAAAAGGGGCCAAAATAAATAATAAAAATATATTGCAGAGGTTTTTTCTATATATGATTTATCATTTTATATTATCATCTCTAAGTGTTTAATATCCCTCTAAAGCACTGCTGAGCAGACATTACAGTGAACAAACTGTCATTATGTCATGTAGGCAGCAGGTCCCCATCATCTTGATATGTCTGATAGTATAATATCTGGCCAACTGGAGAAATCACATCTGACAAGGGTGAAACTGATCCTAAGAGCGAGTCATAATATTTACTATAGTTATAATTGTTTAGATATAGGTAGTTACTGCCATCTAGATATTAATACCTACTTGTTTATGAATACCATGTCCTATTACAGAGAGGACACTGCTTAATAGACAGGATGCCATAGATGCCTTCAGCTCATTCTGTGAACTTATGTTGGTAACGATCTTGGTGACAAAGTCAATAATTTTGTGTCCATCAACGCAGAGGCCGAATTGCTGGAGAAGAAGAAATATTGTGTAATTGTCAGGATAAAGCTGTAAATACTTATACATTTTAACTGATACATTGGGGTTGATGCAAACAGGTCTGTGGAGTCCATCAGTTTGGTATTTCAAATTATTTTTGAAGGTAGAGAAAACCAGGAATTTACTTTCAGTGATAATTTAATACGTATATTAACAAAATATTGTTGTCAATGAATTTATACACATTTGTATCCATTCCAGATACTGAAAATTGGGTAAAAATAATCCAGAGAGAAGATGACATTTTGACTGAACGTGTGATTTTTTTGTATTTGTGTGACTCTGTTGTGTGTTTATCTGTGTGCCTGTGTGTATGTTAATGTCTGTGTATGTTTTAGCTTATGTGTATTATTTGTATGTATGTATGTACGCATATATATATGTATATATGTATAGTACATGTACAGATGTGGGTATATGTATGTACGCATATATGTATAGTATATGTACAGATGTGGGTATATGTATGTATGTTTTAGCTTATGTGTATTATTTGTATGTATGTATGTATAGTATATGTACAGATGAGGGTATATGTGTGTATGTTTTAGCTTATGTGTATTATTTGTATGTATATATGTACTTATATATGTATAATATATGTACAGATGTGGGTATATGTGTGTATGTTTTAGCTTATGTGTATTATTTGTATGTATATATGTATAGTACATGTACAGATGTGGGTATATGTATGTACGCATATATGTATAGTATATGTACAGATGTGGGTATATGTATGTATGTTTTAGCTTATGTGTATTATTTGTATGTATATATGTACTTATATATGTATAATATATGTACAGATGTGGGTATATGTGTGTATGTTTTAGCTTATGTGTATTATTTGTATTTATATATGTACTTATATATGTATAGTATATGTACAGATGTGGGTATATGTGTGTATGTTTTAGCTTATGTGTATTATTTGTATGTATATATGTACTTATATATGTATAATATATGTACAGATGTGGGTATATGTGTGTATGTTTTAGCTTATGTGTATTATTTGTATTTATATATGTACTTATATATGTATAGTATATGTACAGATGTGGGTATATGTGTGTATGTTTTAGCTTATGTGTATTATTTGTATGTATATATGTACTTATATATGTATAGTATATGTACAGATGTGGGTATATGTGTGTATGTTTTAGCTTATGTGTATTATTTGTATGTATAAATGTACTTATATATGTATAGTATATGTACAGATGGGTTTATGTGTGTGTGTGTATGTAAGTGTGTGAGTGTGTGTGTCTGTATGTGTTTGTGTGAGTGTGCATGTGTGTGTATGTGAGTATGTGAGTGTATGTGAGTTTATGTGTGTGTATATGTGTGTGTGTGTGTGTGTGTGTGTGTGTATGTGAGTGTGTGTGAGTGTGCATGTGAGTTTATGTGTGTGTGTATGTAAGTGTGTGAGTGTGTATGTGTGTGTGTCTGTATGTGTTTGTGTGAGTGTGCATGTGTGTTTGTGTGTGTGTATGTGAGTGTGAGTGTGTATGTGAGTGTGTGTGTATGTGAGTGTGTGTGCGTATGTGAGTTTATGTGTGTGTGTGTCTATGTGTGGTAAATTAGGGCAAAACAATGAAGAAACTAGTTTGATAACAGAACAAAGAATGATAAATACTATAAATGGGTAAAATAGAGAAACAAAATAAAAAATAGCACAGGTAATAAAATAAGATGATGGGCTAGATAGGTGCAGAAGAACAAAAAACATGTTATTTTGGTTCCTATCTAGTTCCCTGACTTGTGTTAGACCTGCACTACAGACTATACTTATGGATGAGCAGACGTATCCTTGGGTACAAAATTAATGGGGAACCTGGGGTGGCCTAATCAGTTTACGTGAATGAATTAGGCATTTTTTGGCCTTAAGATCTCTGATTCACCATTAATCACATAAAGCTCTGACACCCTGAAGGAAATACTCACCTCTGCAGTTAAATCAGTAGCATCTGACTGATGGGAAATGTTGTCATCTGCATAAAGATAAAGAAGTTATCTGAATTGTATAATTATAATTTACTTACACGGCTACTGTGACTGAAACACACAGTACAATACACAGATTGCAACCTAAAGCTGATATAAAGTAATAGCAGTGTTTCCTAACTGGTGCTCCATGGTGTTCTAATGTGTTAGATTCAGGGCTCCACTAGATATTTACACCCAATAGTTTCATTTTATTTTAAGCAAGAAGACGACAGCGTTAGTTGCACAGCCCTGTTCATGGTTTAGGATGTTAAGAAAGAACTGTTTGTAACTACAGTGGGGGTGTGGTACACCTGAGAAGGGGACTGTTCTGGGTTCTGCTAATATATTATGGTATCACCATTGTTTTAGGGTCCTAATTGTCCTTTTAAATTATAAAACAGGAGGAATATAACGGCTATCAATGAAAAAACTACTCTAAGTAGTGAAACGTACATCGGATTGCTGTTGTCTACACCACCAGGAAGAAAGTGCTGAGTTTACTAGCACAGAGAGACTGACTTTACCAAGCATAGCTATTGATATCCCTGTTGGTTTCTGTGTTTGTGGCAAATGTTAAACCCTGATTGGCTTGTTTTTAAATGATTTTATGTGGAATCAACATTTTTTATCTACACCAAGATTCTGAAGTCCGTTGTGTGTGCAGTATACACCCTGTTTGATCACTTCACCTTAAGCCAAATAAGGCTCGTTGCTGAGTGAGTACTGTTTCTTAAGAACATAGAAGGCAAAATAAATGCATAACAATATTACAATATTTACATTTTTTATATTTTGAAGGGGACTTTTTCCTCCAGTTGGGAATGCAATACACGGTGACTGTTTAAATCTTCTTTAGGGATTGGTGCATTGTGTTACCTTTTTCACTATTTTCTTTTGTATTGTAATTTTTTATATGAAATTAAGCACCTTGGTGTTTGTCATTATTTTGCATTTCTTGGATGTATTTTTAATAAATATCCTGAGTATTTTACCACAGGCTCCCTTAGTAGTTAAGTACATAAACTGATAGCCTTATTACAAAATAACCAGTTCTTTTGCTGATGAAAATCTGTGGAGAAGTTCCTATTATTGGTATAGTTCCTTGTTTAAAACCTTTATATGATAAAGGTTTTACACTGATCTTTACAATAGGCTTAAAAGGAGATCACCTCTGAGGTTTGTGTTTTCTAAACTATGTTTATACCATGATAAAACTAAGATCTTGACTAAGAGAGCTAAAATCTAACAACTAAATTGTCCCTTTTTCAAGGTATTTCGGACATTGAATTGGCAGCTGATGCTAAACCTCAGGGTTACTTCTAGCTAAATCTTTATTTGGATTGGTCCTTAAAGGGACAGTTTACTCAAAACATGTCTCCCCTTTAATTTGTTCCCAATTATCCACTTTACCTGCTGTAGTGTATTAAATTGATTACAAGTATTTCCATTACCCATATATTGGCATTTGAAATAGTTTATTTAGCCTGTAGTATCCCCACCCATCCTCAAAATTTTTGGACTCAAGGCCAAACTGTACAAATACAGCCAGTAGAAGAAATTACACTCCTAGTGGGTTATAGAAGAGATAAGGTAATAAAATGTTAAGTTTCCATTGTTCTCTCCAAGTATTGGTGATTGATTTATGGACTGATATAAGATAAAGAAGCAGGTATATGTACATAATGTGATAAAGTAATGAGATCTGATTATACCTACAAGCTGAACCCATTTTATTAGGTTGTGGCTTCAAAACACAAAATTAGCTAATTCATATACACAAATAAGCCTTAAAAAAGCAAATCTCATACATTTTATACTCTGCAGCTGGTAAAAAAAGTAATTGGAAACACATTAAGGGAATTTTTTTTTTACAGTATACTGTCCCTTTAAGTAGCCAGAAATTAATTTAGAGACAATTGTGTATTTTGTCTGAGTTTAACTTTCCTACATTTATCTGTAAAAAAACAACATCTAACAAATAAATGCCTTAGTACAAACGTTACCAAAGTCCCCTACTCTGATTATAATAAAGGAAGATTTCCTGTCTATATTCCTTTTAATAGGATTAATAAATGCAGGGAATATCATCTTAGAACTCACCTTTACCCATCTCTATAAAGTTGCTGAAACAGATGTTTTTCTGCAGTTCAGACACACTGGGGGCAAAATGGTCAATCCACCATCTAATATTCCCCGGAGACATCACATTCGGCTGCATTAAAAAGAAAGTATTCAGATTTCTACAAGACCCAAATGATGCACGAGGTGTAGTGGCCATTTATCATCAAAATGTTGTCAAAAAGATACAAGTACATCAGCTACAGTTCTTAATAAATGTAAATATAAGTTCCCACAGGAATAGGGCCTTAGTTCCTCCTGTATTTGTCAAATTTTATCTTGTCTCTTTCACGTTTTGTATCATTGTTTTATTTAAATGAATTGTATGCATGATCAATGCTTATGTTGGCGCTTTATAGATAAAATGTAATAATAATAGGGGCCAACATGTAAATATTTTCTTGATTATTTTGTATTTTTATATAAATACACCCACAATAATGTTCAATTGAATATCTTAACCATTCCAACTTACATTTTAGAATCATATCAATTGAAATTAAAATTTTAAATGAAAACCCCCCCAAAATGTATGCTTAGCTGATAAATGTATTTCTTTCTTGACATGGTGAGTCCACAGATCATCATCAATTACTGTTGGGAATATCACTCCTGGCCAGCAGGAGGAGGCAAAGAGCACCACAGAAAAGCTGTTAAATATTACTACCCTACACACAATCCCCCAGTCATTCGACCAAAGGGAAAGGAGAGAAAGGAAGTAACACAAGGTACAGAGGTGCCTGAGGTTTATATAAAAATAAACTGAATACAGGGCGGGCCGTGGACTCACCGTGTCAAGAAAGAAATACATTTATCATGTAAGCATAAATGTTGTTTTCTTTCTAATGACACAGTAAGTCCACGGATCATCATCAATTACTGTTGGGAACCAATACCCAAGCCAGAGGACACAGATGATAAGGGAGGGACAAGACAGGAACCTAAACAGAAGGCACCACTGCTTGAAGAACCTTTCTCCCAAAAGAGGCATCAGCCGAGGCAAAAGTATTACAGTGTACAAAGATGACCAAGTTTCAGCCTTGCAAATCTGTTCCACAGAAGCTTAATTTTTGAAGGCACAGGAAGAAGAAACAGCCCTTGTGGAATGAGCTGTGATTTTCTCAGGAGGTTGCTGTCCAGCAGTCTCATATGCCAAGTGAGTAACGCTCTTCAGCCAAAGGGAAAGTAAAGTAGTCACAGTTTTCTGACCCTTGCGTTTTGGTTCCCAGTTTAATAACCTGTAAGGAAACATCTGTAATGAAGCAATTGGCTAACTTGAGAGCCTTAATCCTGTCCTGGATCTCATCAAGAGGGGTATCCGTCTGAAGAGATTCAGACAATGCATCAAACCAGTAAGCCGCAGCGCTAGTAACAGTGGCGATACACACCGCAGGTTGTCATTGTAGACCCTGGTGGACATACATAATTTTTAGTAAAGCATCCAATTTTTTATCCATTGGATCTTTAAAAGAGCAACTATCCTCTATGGGAATAGTAGTCCTCTTGGCCAAAGTGGGGATCGCTCCTTCTACCTTAGGAACCGTCTGCCACGGTTCCTTAATAGAAACCACTATAGGAAACATCTTCTTAAAAATAGGAGATGGAGAAAAGGGAATACCAGGTCTTTCCCATTCTTGAGCAATAATCTCCGCAGCACGGTCAGGAACCTTCAAGGGGGAGGGAACATCAAAGTATTTGTTCAATTTACTAGACTTTTTAGGATTGACTATGATAGTTGTGTCAGAGTCGTCCAAAGTAGCCAAAACCTCCTTAAGTAATAAGCGAAGGTGTTCTAGTTTAACTCTGAAGGATATCACTTCAGCATCAGAAGAAGGAATTACACTGTCTGAGATTTCCCCCTCAGATGCTACTGACATGTCTTCTTCCTCAGGCTTATAGGAAGGGGCACTCTAGATAGCCAGAACTTGATCAGAAACCTTACTAACTGTTTCCTTAAATTTCCTTTTACGCCTTCCCTGCAACATGGGAAAAGCTGACAAGGCCTCAGATACCGCAAGGGATACCTGGGAAGCAATGTCTTGTAGAGAAAATCCTATAGGATTGCAAGAGGAAACACAGGGCACTGTATGTGGAGACTGAAAAAGTTGGGACGCTTGAGGAGAAAGCGGCGGCATATCTGCAACAGGAGACACCTGATCAGCATTTGCCTGGGATAATGGTGGATCAGGGTCAAATATTTTATCTCTATAACTTAAAGTTCTCTCAATGCATGAGGAACAAAAAGGAACTAGGGGTTCCACCTGAGCATCAAAACATAACTGACAAACAGCAACTTCGCCTGGAATAATGGTTTCAAAAGCCTCTTGATCCATCTTATGTAATAAATAAGGATAAAGTGTAAAAATTATTTATTTGAAAATAAAAAATAAATGTGTACTGTGTCTTTAAATAGAAATGTGTGTTAGCGCAACAAACCAAATAGACCTCAGGCTACCTATACCCCTCAGTAGGTTTACTGAGATGCCTACCTGTCCTGCAGCTCATTTTCAAATACAGAGCGGTTACAGAGCCCAAACTGCCTAAAAGAAACCCCAAATATGAAGGTTTAATAAAGTCCCATATTAAATAGGACAGCTTTTAGCGGTAACAAGTGCCAGCAATCTCCTTGCAAAAGAAAATTAAAATGGCACTTACCTGAAAGTGCTGTCCGGCAGCAGGACAGCTCACCTGGTTTGAGAGGGTGCAGCACCTCACATGGACTTGTAAAGAGAGAAAAACTGAGTAAACCTACTCATATTTTCTAGTTAGGGCAGCAGATTCTTGAGAAAACGCAGTGAGGATTGTACCTCACAAGTTCTCAAGTGCTCAAAAGCCACCACTGCCCTACTGAAGAGACTGATGTGGACTAGGCTAGACTCCAGAAAAGAATAGAGTAAGCTTACTCTGCTAAAAAAATAATACAATCTTGATTGAAGAAAACTTCTCATCAGACACCTACTTCACCTCCTCCTTGCACTACAGGCAAAGAGAATGACTGGGGGATTGTGGGTAGGGAGTGATATTAAACAGCTTAGCTGTGGTGCTCTTTGCCTCCTCCTACTGGCCAGGAGTGATATTCCCAACAGTAATTGATGATGATCCGTGGACTCACCGTGTCATTAGAAATAAATAACATTTTATAGTAATGTTTTAGCAAAATCTAAAATTAATTGTTTAAGGTTTTGATTTCACATGAGATATTTAAAATGAATATTTGAATACTGTACAGTGTTGTTCAACCTTTGATGTAAAGGCAATATTTGACATTTGCATGAATGAAACATTTAAAATAGTGGATAAAACATTTGATTAAGTAAATAATATCTTATGTATTCTATAAATAAATTAGCAAGTTGTAAATAGATGTTATGGGTAAAATTCTCTAAACCATTGAGATTTGATGATGAAGACATTTGCCCTTACCTCATGATGACATCATGAAAGGTTTTTATTTTTTGTAGCAAATGTATAAATATATTTCCATCTTTTTATTTAAATATTAGTAAATGTTGTTGGTCATCATCAGTAGATGAGAATGTTTCAAGATAACCCAGGGGTCAAGTTGAGAGGGAAAGCATGGGAACGTAGTTCCTGCATTATTTTTGCAGGTGGAACTAAGTTCCCCCTGGACAGAGAACAGAAACACTTCAGTTAACACTGCTGCTGCTGGTGGGGGGAGCTGGAGCACAGTCTGATTAGAGGAATAGTGAGATTCTCTAGTAATGGGCAGTAACACTTCCCACAATACACTAAATGCAAGCCTGCCTGCGGTCCTGCTGTGTGATCACCCCGCAATGTGTGTAACACATGGTGCTTATGTTTTTATGTGACTTGCTCTGGGGTTATTTAGCTCCCCTCAGCAGAAATAGGACTATTGCACTTTAAGTGGGTGAGACTCTGTGACAGAGGAGGATTATCAGGCTCAAAGGCAACCATTGAACCCTTTATTGGATTTAATTTGCTTTCATTAACCGAAGTGTATAGATTATATACATACAAATACAGTGTGTGTGTATAAAACAATATTAATTGTGAGGGGGGGTGGAAGTCTTGGTGAGTTCCCACACTTTTTTGTTAGGACTTGACCCCTGAGATAACCCAGTAATAATTTATGTGCCTGTCTCTGTAGAGATGATTTAACATGCACTGTATATTACAGCTTTCCTGGTGTAGCCATATGCAATTGAGTCTATGGCCTCTATTTAACAAGCTCCGCAAGGAGCTTGCTGGCCCCTGTTTCTGGCGAGTCTTCAGACTCGCCAGAAGCAGCAGTCACAAAGACTGCTGCTCCATAACCTGTCCGCCTGCTCTGAGCAGGCGGACAGACATAGCCGGAAATCAACCCAATCGAGTACGATTGGGTTGATTGACAACCCCCTGCTAGCGGCCTATTGGCCTCGAGTCTGCAGGGGGCGGCGTTGCACCAGCAGCTCTTGTGAGTTGCTGGTGCAATGCTGAATACGTCGAGCGTATTGCTCGCCGTATTCAGCGAGGTCTGGCGGACCTGATCCGCACTGTTGGATCAGGTACGACAGACCTTGATAACTTGGGGCCTATAAGTGTTTCTGATGTGTAACAATGTGAGCAAATATCAGTGTCATGATCTTTGAAAACGACTCTTAGAATACCAGGATAAATTACTCACTTTTATAGTCATCGTGTAATGATTCAGGAGATTCATGGTCATCTCTACGGCTGCTTCCCAGTGAAAGGGGTTACGATCTGGGCATAACCAAGTTGTTAAATGCTACATGGAAAATATATAAATATATTAAAAAAATTATTAATGAAAAAAACATTAAAAATAAATTAAATATATACAGTGAAGATAATTCATCTAAAAGTCAAACAACATACAGTATATACATAAAACTTTATTAGGATAGGACCAGCAAGGTCTATCAACAAGAGGTGATGTTTGTTTTGTTAATAAAGCTCAGTATGGGGATTCTTACTGGTCATTTAGGCTGTAGGTCAAATTAATTTGTATTAATAGCTTATTTTCCAAAACACAAATTGTGACAACGCATTCAATTTAAAAAAGTGGCTGAACAAACAACCTGCCAGCCTAGAGGTGTCCCTGCCTCTCTTAGTCATTTGACCATCTATTTTTATGATGGAAGCCTAATGAAAGCTATGCTTTATTTATTTTTGCTAACTCTTTCTTTTTAGGATTGAACAAACAGTGCTCATGTTTTACTTAAAAGGGTTTATTAAAGGGACAGTCTAGTCAAAATTAAACTTTAATGATTCAGATAGAGCAGCAATTTTAAGCAACTTTCTAATTTACTCCTATTATCATTTTTTTCTTTGTTCTCTTGCTATCTTTATTTGAATCTAAGCATAGGGGCTGGCCCATTTTTGGTTCATCACCTGGGTAACACTTTCTGATTGGTGGCTACAGTTAGACATAAATCAGAAAGTGCTACTCAGGTGCTAAACCAAAAATGGGCCGGCTCCTAAGCTTACATTGTTGCTTTTTCAAATAAAGATAGCAAGAGAACAAAGAAAAATTGATAATAGGTATAAATTAGAAAGTTGCTTAAAATTGCTGCTCTATCTGAATCAAAAAAGTTTAATTTTGACTAGACTATTCCTTTAAGGATGTGACCATTGGTTCTGCTAAATAAAAAAATTTAATTGGACATTATAAAACTTATTCAGCTTTTCAATAAATGTCAACAATGCCTGACAATCAGAATTTTTTGTTCTGGTAAAACATTTATAACTAGTCCTAAAACCCGTTCACATGGGCCATTTTTTGCAGTACAGATGTCCCACCCCTTGCTCTCTCCCTCCCCCTCTCTTTTGCTCTCTCTCTCTCTCTCCCCCCTCTCTTTTGCTCTCTCTCTCCCCCCTCTCTTTTGAGCTCTCTCTCTCCCCCTCTCTTTTGCGCTCTCTCTCTGCCCCCTCTCTTTTGCGCTCTCTCTCCCCCTCTCTTTTGCGCTCTCTCTCTCCCCCTCTCTTTTGCGCTCTCTCCCCCCTCTCTTTTGCGCTTTCTCTCCCCCCATCTCTTTCGCTCTCTCCCCCCTCTCTTTTGCGCTCTCTCTCCCCCCTCTCCTTTGCGCTCTCTCCCCCCTCTCTTTTGCGCTCTCTCTTCCCCCCTCTCTTATGTGCTCTCTCTCTCCCCCTCTTTTGCGCCCTCTCTCCCCCCTCTCTTTTGCGCTCTCTCTCTTCCCCCTCTCTTTTGCGCTCTCTCTCCCCCTCTCTTTTGCGCTCTCTCTCTCCTCCATCTCTTTTGCGCTCTCTCTCTCTCCCATCTCTTTTGCGCTCTCTCCCCCCTCTCTTCTGCGCTCTCCCCCCCCCTCTCTTATACTCTCTCTCTCCCCCCTCTCTTTTGATCTCTCTCTCCCCCCTCTCTCTCCCACCCCTCTTTCTCCCCCCCTCTCTCTCCCCCTCTCTCTCCCCCCCCTCTCTCTCTCTCCCCTCTCTCTCTCTTCCCCCTCTCTCTCTCCCCCCTCTCTCTCTCCCCTCTCTCTCTCCCCTCTCTCTCTATCTCTCTCCCCCCTCTCTCTCTCTCCCCTCCTCTCTATCTCTCTTCCCCCTCTCACTCTCTCCCCCACTCTCTCTCTTTCCCCCCTCTCTCTCTCCCCTCCTCTCTCTCTCTCTCCCCTCTCTATCTCTCTCCCCTCTCTATCGCTCTCCCTTCTCTATCTCTCTCCCCTCTATCGCGCAACCTCACGTGGCCACGCCCCTTCATGTACGAACACGCCCCCTTCACGTCTTCACGATGGCCACGCCCACCGCTCACGACGACTTCTGCTGCAGATCAGCTAGGGACTCAAAGGCCAGGTGTGTTTATCCTTGTGCTGTCTCTACTGGGCATGACAGCTTCGGACAAACACACTTGGCCTTTTATATTATAGGATGATGAACATAATAAGTAAAATAAAATTCAGGGAGACGAAATACAGATAATACATTTTTACTCCTAATAATAATTAGTAGTATAAATGTTTGGGTTGGTTTGTGAGGAGGAGCGGTTAGGGTGGGCCCTAAACAAAAATATCTTTCCCAAAAATTTGTAGCAATGCCCCTGTGTATAGTGAGGAACCCACTGCTTGGTCTAAAAACGATGATGTATCTGCCCATGTGCAATATACTCAGGTGACCTTCCTTACCCAATATGGCTGCTGATCTTATTGCAGCAAAACATATCTAGGCCTGTTCCAGGATCATGGGATTTGGGTCCCAAGTTTCTGGGCCAGTTGGTACTGATGAACATGTGATGAGGAAAGATAAATGTGACAAAAAAAAACAAGAGATTGTTGTTATTATTACTCACGTAGAAGATGTTTATTAGCCCGTGATGTTTCTGATGAAAGAAAATGTTCTTCATTAGCTCGGTCATCTCTTTCAGCGTTTTCTTATATAAGCCCTAAAGGACAGAGTTTTAAGAATGTCTAAAACGTATATCAATAAAAGTAGCAACTAACAGAATCATATATGAACATATTAACAAAAGAGTCATAGGGGCCGATTTATCAAGCTCCGTATGGAGTCTAAAGACCACTGCTCCATAACCTGTTTGCCTGCTCTGAGGCGGCGGACAGAAATCAACCAGATCAAATACGATCGGGTTGATTGACACCCCCTGCTAGCAGCTGATTGGCCGCAAATCTGCAGGGGGCGGCATTGCACCAGCAGTTCACTAGAACTGCTTGTGCAATGCTGAATGCGGACAGCGTATGCTGTCCACATTCAGCGATGTCTGGCTACAGCGTATCATGTCTGCCAGACTTTGGTAAATCGGCCCCTATGTATGGATCACACGTCATGACCACAAGACACATTTTAAATATAAGGGATTGATCACATTTCAATGTCAAATTAACAAACATCTCCATTTTTGCTTGTTTAAATGTTGTTATTTTATGTGAATGATGGAAAAAAACATTCAGTACGGTGTCCCTTTAACTAACATCTCTTTAGGGAAGGACAATATCTTTTAAAGGGATACAAAACACAGATTTTTTCTTTCTTTATTCAGATAGAGCATGCGATTTTAAACAACTTTCTAATTTACTCCTATTACATTTAGTCACTAATCAGCAAGCGCTACCTAGGTTCTGAACCAAAAATGTGCCGGCTCCTAAGCTTACATTCAAGCTTTTTCAAGATACCACGAGAACAAAGAAAAATTGATAATAGAAGTAAATTAGAAAGTTGCGTAAGATTGCTGTTCTATCTGAATTATGAAAGTAAAAAATTGGGTTTAATATCCCTTTAAAGTACAATTTTACACAACTCTTCTACCCCAACACATATGACATCTCAGTCACCTACTCTATGCTTCTAGCTGGCATTTCCTTCTACTCACCTTGGTCATCTCTGGGTCACCTTTGGCCATTAGTTCTTCAAGAGGTGGTTGTCTGAAAAATCCCACCAGAACCATCTTTAGAAGAATGTATGTGTCCCTATTATTCAGAGGAGGCTGCAGCTTGCTGAAGACAGAGAGACAAAAACGGTCTTTATTGCTAAGAAACAAGTACCTGGGTTCCAGGTCCCCATTGTAGGGACATTACTTGATTACTTTATGTAGATATGAAGAAGAAGAATATAACAATACATTATAAAATGAAGCATCCTGCACATTATACCAGAGGAACATACCTTAGTGATGTAATTATCTGGAGAGCCCTCCAGCGTATGTCAGATTCTAAGGCATCAGCTGGCTCCTCTTCAATAAAATCCTGAACACACACATAGAGTCAGCATTAGCATCTGTTATCTGATATCGTGAAATAATGTTTAAATCCTCAACACTCAGACCAATGACATTATTATAAATTAATCTATAGGGTATAATTGTGCTAAATAATCATAATTCTAGGTAACACATGTAGCTATTGAAAACGTAATGTTATGTAAATTATTAATGTAATTTAGTTAATGTAATTATTATTACAAGTTACACCATGAACATCCCCAGTATGGGGGGAACAGGGCTGATCCTTTTTTATTTCTGTGGAATTTTTCAAAACCTGAAAATACATCTCGAGATCAAAACTGGGCACAGACAAAAAAAAAGTTCCCTTGGGGGCCTATTTATCACGGCACGAATGAGGCCGTATAACCCTGTTTCCGAGTGAGCCTTCAGGCTCGCCAGAAACAGGAGTTAAGAAGCAGCGGTCTTAAGACAGCTGCTCCTTAACTCATCCGCCACTCATCCGCCACCTCTGAGGCGGCAGACAGCAATCCGCCTTATCGAATACGATCAAATTGATTGACATCCGCTGCTTATTAAATCTACCCCCATATCTCATATTGCTATGAATATTGAGAGTGATGAGTACTTTCAACTATCTTTGATCTAGATGTATTGATTCTTTTTTCTGCAGGTATCAACAAAGTATTACAGTACTGAATGGAAAATATTTCTTGGAAAAAAATAATAATTTTCTTTACTTAGTTCTTGCAGTTATACCGGGACATCACCACTTTGGTTTGTAAGCCCAATAACACAGAAAATAAACTTGATTTAGAAATAATAAACTAGAAGTAGAAACTGAGTATCCACCATGCTTATGATAAAGAGCTGTACCCTTACACACTGATCATCCACAACATTAAAACCACTGCCTAATATAGTGTAGGTCCCCCTTGTGCTGTCAAAAAAGCTCTGATGCATTGAGGCATGGACTCCACAAGACCTATGAATGTGTCCTGTGGTATCTGGCACCAAGACATCAGCAGCAGATCCTTTAAGTCCTGCAAGTTGCGAGGTGGGGTCTCCATGGATTGGATTTGTTGTTCCAGCACATCCCACAGATGCTCAATCAGATCGAGATCTGGGGAATTTGGAGGCCAAGGCAACACTTTGAACTCTTTGTCATGTTCCTCAAACCATTCCTGAAGAATTTTTGCAGTGTGGCAGGGTGCATTATCCTTCTGAATGAGGCCACTGCCATCAGGGAACACCATTGCCATGAAGGGGAGTACGTGGTCTGCAACAATCAAGGTAGGTGGTACGTGTCAAAGTAATATCCACATGAATGCAGGACCAAAGGTTTCCTAGCAGAACATTGCCAATAGTATAACACTGCATCCGCCAGCCTGCCTTCTTTCCATAGTGCATCCTGCTGCCATCTTGTCTCCAGATAAGTGACGCACACGCACCTGACTATACACCTGATCTAAAAGCAAACATGACCAGGCATCCTTCTTTGCTCCATTGTCCAGTTATGAAGCTCCCGTCCCCATTGCAGGTGCTTTTGGCCATGGACAGGGGTCATCATTGGCACTCTGACCGGTCAGCGGCTAAGCAGTCCCATATGCAGCAAACTGGGATGTTCTGTGTGTTCTGACATCTTTCTATCATGGCCAGCATTAATTTTTTTTCCAGCAATTTCAGCTACAGTAGTTCTTTTGTGTGATCAGACCAGATGGGCTAGCCTTCATTCCCCACGTGCTTCAATGAGCCTTGGGCGCCTATGACCCTAATACTTATTCACCGGTTGTCCTTTCGTGCACCATTTTTGATAGCTACTAACCACTGCAAACCGAGAACATCCCACAAAACCTGTTGTTTTGGAGATCCTCTGACCCAGTTGTCAAGCCATCACTATGTGGCCTTTGTAAAACCACTCAGATCTTTTCGCTTGCCCATTTTTCCTGCTTCACAAAAATGAAATTCAAGAATGGAGGGTTCACTTATATCCCACCCCTTGACAGGTGCCATTATGACAATATAATTAATGTTATTCACTTAAGCT
The DNA here is from genome assembly GCF_027579735.1 of Bombina bombina. Classification (NCBI taxonomy): domain Eukaryota; kingdom Metazoa; phylum Chordata; class Amphibia; order Anura; family Bombinatoridae; genus Bombina; species Bombina bombina. The sequence goes on along the minus strand of NC_069505.1, from coordinate 373,280,226 downwards.
GTCAGTTGTTTTAATGATGTGGCTTATCAGTGTCGATAGCTAGTGTTCAGTGAGATTTAACAGATACAGAGCTAATATCAGTGAGATTTAACAGATACATAGCTAATATCAGTGAGATTTAACAGATACAGATCTAATATCAGTGAGATTTAACAGATACATGGCTAATATTAGTGAGATTTAACAGATACAGGGCTAATATCAGTGAGATTTAACAGATACATAGCTAATAGTGAGATTTAACAGATACAGAGCTAATATCAGTGAGATTTAACAGATACAGATCTAATATCAGTGAAATTTAACAGATACAGAGCTAATATCAGTGAGATTTAACAGATACAGAGCTAATATTAGTGAGATTTAACAGATACAGAGCTAATATCAGAGAGATTTAACAGATACATGGCTAATATTAGTGAGATTTAACAGATACAGGGCTAATATTAGTGAGATTTAACAGATACAGAGCTAATATCAGAGATATTTAACAGATACATGGCTAATATTAGTGAGATTTAACAGATACAGGGCTAATATAAGTGAGATTTAACAGATACATAGCTAATAGTGAGATTTAACAGATACAGAGTTAATATCAGTGAGATTTAACAGATACAGAGCTAATATCAGTGACATTTAGCAGATACAGAGCTAATATCAGTGAGATTTAACAGATACTGATCCTGTTGCCAGCGCTTCTGCTAGGGTGGCTCCCTTGTCCAAGTCCATAAGCTCGGGCCAGGCTGCTGATCTGTATCTAGCAGCTCCTCGTAGCTTATGCTCTGTTGCCACTCCTGGGAGGCCAACCTCCATGGTTCCCAGACTGCTGTATCATAGCTCTCTGCAGGCTCTGTGGCATGCTGTTTAACGCAATCTTCAATTCCTGGCCACATATATAATCCAACTTGGCTTGCAGCCAGGGTACTCCTGAGAGACTCAGCAGGCTCCCTTTGTACTCACAAATGTCCTTAAGTCTCCACTCCTCCTGACCCCAAAAATCTGGGTCCTCTTCCATTATTTCAAATAGTAATCCAGATGCATGATTTGTTACTGGGGACCGGAGTAATACTATGTTTACGTTTTAGGGGTAGGGGTGTCCAAAACCCCCGGTTCCCAAAGGAGCTCCCCTCCAATAATTGCCCCAGCTCTTGTCCTCCCTTGGGGCTACCAAACTCCAAAAGAGTGGAGCTCTGAGGCAAAGGGCTGCTGGAGCGACCAGGGGTAAAGTTAGAAGGTGTCCTGCTGTTCTGTGGCTGACTGGGAGTTCCAGGAGCCCGGCCAGCCTGAGAGGGGTTAGGTGGGTGTCCGTTATGAGGCGGCCGACCAGGGGTTCCAGGAGCCTGGCCAGCCTAGGAGGGGTTTTCCGGTCAGAGGCCAGCTCTTCTCTGACAAAGTACTGGTGACAAGCAACGGAAAGCTTCCAGAGACTGAAGTTGCTCTGAGGAGTCCAAAACCGCTAAGAAACAACAGGGGTGAGGTAGTAACGGGGTGGGGGTTAGCCTTGGGGGTCTGATATCTGTGACAGATAGATAGGCAGATAGACAGACAGATGATAGATAGATTAACAGAAAGAAAGATAGATTGACAAAAAGATAGACAGATAGATTGATAGATAGATGATAGATGGATTGACTGATAGATAAATAGATAGATAAACAGCAGGACAGACAGATAGATGATAGATAGATAGATTGACAAATAGATAGATAGATTGACAGAAAGATAGATTGACAGACAAACTTGTGACTTTGGGGTAATTTATGGTGATGAAAATTCTATTTGAGGCGGTTTTATTCCTACGGTTTCTAAATTATTCTTAAAGGAAATCTGTATTTACAAAATCATCTGTAATATATTTCCTTCTGATAAAGGTACAGTAGCTCTGCAGGAGGGAGCAGTTGTATCTAATAAGAGCAGGGGGCAGTGTCACACACAAGGTGAAGTGTGCAATGATAAATGTGCGCAGTGTACTGCTGCCCTCTAGCCGCGCTGCCGGGGTGGACAGATGTCCGTCAGTGTCTGGGGGTTAGTAAATCTAGCCTTTATACTATCAATGGAGGCTTTACATTTCATAGCACAATCTTAAAAGTACAACGCATGACTTCCCCTTACCATCATCATACGAATCAATGTACGCTTTCCAGCAAGATGAAATGTTGCGTTGATACCAGCGTCATGAATTGATTTGATGACGGCTTGCAAGGTGTTCATCAAGCTCAGTTTGAAGTCAATATTCTGTAAAAAATAAATTTGTCATCATATAACAATATTCTGTTTCATTAAAAAAGCTAAGATATATAATTATTAAAATATGCGAGTGCTGATCTACACCATACAACATATCTAAATTAAAATAGGTGCTCATAACCTATTAACCACATATTAAATAAGTACATTTTCAATATTTGTGTAACAAGGCTGCTAATTATGATTCAGTAAAGATTCTGTTTTTGAGGTCCACATTTAAACTGTCCAATTTGACTAGTGTTTGCTGTCATAAAAATCTTTATTCCAATCTCTATGAAGCTCTCTTATTAAAGGGACAGTATACAATTTAGTCACCTTAAATTAAGCTGCAAATAGTCCACTGCACCCCTTTCTATATTACGCAGCAGGAAAAGTAAAAAAGTTATTTTAAAATGAATATTGTATCTGGCTACTTTTAAATGGCTTTAACAAAGGTAGGAATGGAGACAGCACTTGTTATAAATGTCCAGCTCACATAGCCGTTGCAGCAAGAGAGGAGCCGGCACTGCCTAGGGAGAAGAGTTGTACTATTTTCAGCCTTCATTGTCTTTTATAGGCAAACTGTTGTAAAAGGGACATGAAATCCCAAAATTTTCGTTCATGATTCGAATAGAACATATAATTTCAAGCAACTTTCCAATTTACGTCTATTATCAAATTTGCTTCCTTCTCTTGGTATCTTTGGTTAAAGGAATGGCAATGTACTACAGAAGGTTTGCTGAACACATTGCATGAGCCAATGACAATAACAGGTGCATCCACCAATCAGAAGCTAGTTCCCTATTGTGCATTGATGCTTCTGAGCCTCCTTGGTATGTTTTTTACCAAATGATACCAAGAGAATGAAACAAATAAGATCATAGACATAAATTGGAAAGTTGTTTAAAATTGCATGCTCTGTCTGAATCACAATAGAAAAAACTTTTGTATTATGTCCCTTTAATAACTTGTGCACAACTATATACACGTGGGAGCAGAAGATTTGCCTCAGGGCCAAACGGTTTGGCAAGTTCAATTTGCTTCTCGGTGACCGAGGGATAGTTTGCCTTGATTCAGAAGAGTTATCTGCACCTTTGTTGTCGAGGGATATACAGATGGTGAGAGATAGAGACACTTTCATACTTAAAGGGACATTAAAAACTAAATAAATCATTGCTTGAGTGATGTATTCAGAGCAAAGATTAGCCTCACATGTATTTTTAAAAATTATATTAGTTGTTTAAATATTGAAAAAAATAAGGGTAAAGTTAATGTCTATAAAGCATTGGGTGCCGCCATATTGTAACTTAGGTTAAATTTTCTACTAAAGCCAGTTAGGAATGGCTTACTAGAATGTGCAACCAATGCGTGGGATATAGCTGTATCTGCACTTCCATGTTTAATATGAAATGGAAAGTCCACAATATTCAGAATTAAATTACAGGAAACGAGAACAAAATAAATAATGAAAGTGTATTGTAAAGTTTCTATACTATGTATATCTTAACATTCTATAATAACATTCTATAATAAAATCTCAAAGTGTTTAATGTCCCTTTAATGAATAATAAGCTGCACAGAGCTTTAGAAGTTGGTGGCCATCTTCTTTGTATTTTATTATTATTGTAATCAGAGGGGAGGAGTTTAGCCAATCAGAACGTGACCCTCTGGTAAAAAGATTTTACACCGCTTGCTGAAGGCCCTTTAATGATTTTATCTGAGGGCTTCCTGCAACATGCTGTGCATGTGCAGCAGCCATATGAATGCGCAGCATAACATCTGCAGAAAGTCCTCAGAGCTTATAATGTTTAAAGCAGCTTTGTAAGCAATGAATGTGCCAGTTGTGAGCATAACTTGATGTCTCAATAAAATGGAACTAATGTACAATAGTTACAAACACATAGATATAGAAGTGAGAATAGAGATTGTGTATTCTGTATTACATGCACAGAGAAAAAAACATAATTTATGCTTACCTGATAAATTCCTTTCTTCTGTTGTGTGATCAGTCCACGGGTCATCATTACTTCTGGGATATAACTCCTCCCCAACAGGAAATGCAAGAGGATTCACCCAGCAGAGCTGATATAGCTCCTCCCCTCTACGTCACTCCCAGTCATTCGACCAAGGACCAACGAGAAAGGAGAAACCAAGGGTGAAGTGGTGACTGTAGTATAATTTAGAAAATATTTGCCTGCCTTAAAAAAACAGGGCGGGCCGTGGACTGATCACACAACAGAAGAAAGGAATTTATCAGGTAAGCATAAATTATGTTTTCTTCTGTTATGTGTGATCAGTCCACGGGTCATCATTACTTCTGGGATACCAATACCAAAGCAAAAGTACACGGATGACGGGAGGGCTAGGCAGGCTCATTATACAGAAGGAACCACTGCCTGAAGAACCTTTCTCCCAAAAATAGCCTCCGAAGAAGCAAAAGTGTCAAATTTGTAAAACTTGGAAAAAGTATGGAGCGAAGACCAAGTTGCAGCCTTGCAAATCTGTTCAACAGAGGCCTCATTCTTAAAGGCCCAAGTGGAAGCCACAGCTCTAGTAGAATGAGCTGTAATTCTTTCAGGAGGCTGCTGTCCAGCAGTCTCATAGGCTAAACGAATTATGCTACGAAGCCAGAAGGAGAGAGAAGTAGCCGAAGCCTTTTGACCTCTCCTCTGACCAGAGTATACGACAAACAGGGAAGACGTTTGTCGAAATTCCTTAGTTGCCTGCAAATAGAACTTGAGGGCACGAACTACATCCAGATTGTGCAGAAGACGTTCCTTCTTTGAAGAAGGATTCGGGCACAAGGAAGGAACAACGATCTCTTGATTGATATTCCTGTTAGTGACTACCTTAGGTAAGAACCCAGGTTTTGTACGCAGAACTACCTTATCCGAATGAAAAATCAAATAAGGAGAATCACAATGTAGAGCTGATAACTCAGAGACTCTCCGAGCCGAAGAAATAGCCATTAAAAATAGAACTTTCCAAGATAACAGTTTAATGTCAATGGAATGAAGGGGTTCAAACGGAACTCCTTGTAAAACGTTAAGAACCAGGTTTAAACTCCATGGTGGAGCAACAGTTTTAAACACAGGCTTGATTCTAGCTAAAGCTTGACAAAAGGCCTGGACGTCTGGATTTTCTGACAGACGCTTGTGCAACAAAATGGACAGAGCTGAGATCTGTCCCTTTAAAGAACTAGCCGATAAACCCTTTTCTAAACCTTCTTGTAGAAAAGACAATATCCTAGGAATCCTAACCTTACTCCAAGAGTAACCTTTGGATTCGCACCAATATAGGTATTTACGCCATATTTTATGGTAAATCCTTCTAGTAACAGGCTTCCTAGCCTGTATTAAGGTATCAATAACTGACTCAGAAAAACCACGCTTTGACAAGATCAAGCGTTCAATTTCCAAGCAGTCAGCTTCAGAGAAGTTAGGTTTTGATATTTGAATGGACCCTGAATCAGAAGGTCCTGTCTTAGAGGTAGAGACCAAGGCGGACAGGATGACATGTCCACTAGATCTGCATACCAAGTCCTGCGTGGCCATGCAGGCGCTATTAGAATCACTGATGCTCTCTCCTGTTTGATTCTGGCAATCAATCGAGGAAGCATCGGGAAGGGTGGAAACACATAAGCCATCCTGAAGGTCCATGGTGCTGTCAAAGCATCTATCATAACTGCTTCCGGATCCCTGGATCTGGACCCGTAGCGAGGAAGTTTGGCGTTCTGACGAGACGCCATGAGATCTATTTGTGGTTTGCCCCAACGTCGAAGTATTTGGGCAAAGACCTCCGGATGAAGTTCCCACTCTCCCGGATGAAAAGTCTGACGACTCAAGAAATCCGCCTCCCAGTTCTCCACTCCCGGGATGTGGATTGCTGACAGGTGGCACGAGTGAGACTCTGCCCAGCGAATTATCTTTGATACTTCCATCATTGCTAGGGAGCTTCTTGTCCCTCCCTGATGGTTGATGTAAGCCACAGTCGTGATGTTGTCCGACTGAAACCTGATGAACCCCCGAGTTGATAACTGGGGCCAAGCCAGAAGGGCATTGAGAACTGCTCTCAATTCCAGAATGTTTATTGGAAGGAGGCTCTCCTCCTGATTCCATAATCCCTGAGTCTTCAGAGAATTCCAGACAGCGCCCCAACCTAGTAGGCTGGCGTCTGTTGTTACAATTGTCCAGTCTGGCCTGCTGAATGGCATCCCCCTGGACAGATGTGGCCGAGAAAGCCACCATAGAAGAGAATTTCTGGTCTCTTGATCCAGGTTCAGAGTAGGGGACAAATCTGAGTAATCCCCATTCCACTGTCTTAGCATGCACAATTGCAGAGGTCTGAGATGTAGGCGAGCAAAAGGTACTATGTCCATTGCCGCTACCATTAAGCCGATCACCTCCATGCATTGAGCTACTGACGGGTGTTGAATGGAATGAAGGACACGGCATGCATTTAGAAGCTTTGTTAACCTGTCTTCTGTCAGGTAAATCTTCATTTCTACAGAATCTATCAGAGTCCCCAAGAAGGGAACTCTTGTGAGTGGAAAGAGAGAGCTCTTCTTTTCGTTCACCTTCCATCCATGCGACCTTAGAAATGCCAGTACTAACTCTGTATGAGACTTGGCAGTTTGAAAGCTTGGAGCTTGTATCAGAATGTCGTCCAGGTATGGAGCTACCGAAATTCCTCGCGGTCTTAGAACCGCTAGAAGAGTACCCAGAACCTTTGTGAAGATTCTTGGAGCCGTAGCCAATCCGAATGGAAGAGCTACAAATTGGTAATGCCTGTCTAGAAAGGCAAACCTTAGATACCGGTAATGATCTTTGTGAATCGGTATGTGAAGGTAAGCATCCTTTAAATCCACTGTGGTCATGTACTGACCTCTTTGGATCATGGGTAAAATTGTCCGAATAGTTTCCATTTTGAACGATGGAACTCTTAGGAATTTGTTTAGGATCTTTAAATCCAAGATTGGCCTGAAAGTTCCCTCTTTTTTGGGAACTACAAACAGATTTGAGTAAAACCCTTGTCCTTGTTCCGACCGCGGAACCGGATGGATCACCCCCATTAATAAAAGATCTTGTACGCAGCGTAGAAACGCTTCTTTCTTTATTTGGTTTGTTGACAACCTTGACAGATGAAATCTCCCTCTTGGGGGAGAAGATTTGAAGTCCAGAAGGTATCCCTGAGATATGATCTCTAGCGTCCAGGGATCCTGAACATCTCTTGCCCAAGCCTGGGCGAAGAGGGAAAGTCTGCCCCCCACCAGATCCGGTCCCGGATCGGGGGCCCTCGATTCATGCTGTCTTAGGGGCAGCAGCAGGTTTCCTGGCCTGTTTGCCCTTGTTCCAGGACTGATTAGGTCTCCAGCCTTGTCTGTAGCGAGCAACAGCTCCTTCCTGTTTTGGTGCAGAGGAAGTTGATGCTGCTCCTGCTTTGAAATTACGAAAGGAACGAAAATTAGACTGTCTAGTCTTAGCTTTGGCTTTGTCCTGAGGCAGGGCATGGCCTTTACCTCCTGTAATGTCAGCGATAATCTCCTTCAACCCGGGCCCGAATAAAGTCTGGCCCTTGAAAGGTATATTAAGTAATTTAGATTTAGAAGTAACATCAGCTGACCAGGATTTTAGCCACAGTGCTCTGCGTGCCTGAATGGCGAATCCTGAATTCTTGGCCGTAAGCTTAGTTAAATGTACTACGGCTTCCGAAATGAAAGAATTAGCTAGTTTAAGGACTCTAAGCCTGTCCGTAATATCGTCCAGCGTAGCTGAACTAATGTTCTCTTCCAGAGATTCAATCCAAAATGCTGCAGCAGCCGTGACCGGCGCGATGCATGCAAGGGGTTGCAATATAAAACCTTGTTGAACAAACATCTTCTTAAGGTAACCCTCTAGTTTTTTATCCATTGGATCTGAAAAAGCACAGCTATCCTCAACCGGGATAGTGGTACGCTTAGCTAAGGTAGAAACTGCTCCCTCCACCTTAGGGACCGTTTGCCATAAGTCCCGTGTGGTGGTGTCTATTGGGAACATTTTTCTAAATATTGGAGGGGGTGAGAACGGCACACCGGGTCTATCCCACTCCTTAGTAACAATTTCAGTAAGTCTCTTAGGTATAGGAAAAACATCAGTACTCGCCGGTACCGCAAAATATTTATCCAACCTACACATTTTCTCTGGTATTGCAACTGTGTTACAATCATTCAGAGCCGCTAAAACCTCCCCTAGTAATACACGGAGGTTCTCCAGTTTAAATTTAAAATTTGAAATATCTGAATCCAATCTGTTAGGATCAGAACCGTCACCCACAGAATGAAGCTCTCCGTCCTCATGCTCTGCAAGCTGTGACACAGTATCAGACATGGCCCTAGTATTATCAGCGCACTCTGTTCTCACCCCAGAGTGATCACGCTTGCCTCTTAGTTCTGGTAATTTAGCCAAAACTTCAGTCATAACAGTAGCCATATCTTGTAATGTTATCTGTAATGGCCGCCCAGATGTACTGGGCGCCACAATATCACGCACCTCCCGGGCGGGAGATGCAGGTACTGACACGTGAGGTGAGTTAGTCGGCATAACTCTCCCCTCGCTGTTTGGTGAAATTTGTTCAATTTGTACAGATTGGCTTTTATTTAAAGTAGCATCAATACAGTTAGTACATAAATTTCTATTGGGCTCCACCTTGGCATTGGAACAAATGACACAGGTATCTTCCTCTGAATCAGACATGTTTAACACACTAGCAATTAAACTTGCAACTTGGCTACAGTCTTATTTAACAAAAAAACGATTAAATGACAGTTGAAATAACGAACTGAAAAACAGTTATAGCATCAATCCTTGTAAACAACACAACTTTAGCAAAGGTTTGTTCCCATTAGCAAAGCAAAATTAATTAAATCTGAAAGTATAAAAAATTACTGAGTAACGTTTTTTATCACAGTCAATATATAAGTCTCACAGCTCTGCTGAGAGAATCTACCTCCCTCAAAAGAAGTTTTGAAGACCCCTGAGTTCTGTAGAGATGAACCGGATCATGCAGGAAATACAATGAGTAACTGACTGGAAATTTTTGATGCGTAGCAAAGAGCGCCAAAAAACGGCCCCTCCCCCTCACACACAGCAGTGAGAGAGAAACGAAACTGTCACAATTAGAACAAACAACTGCCAAGTGGAAAAATAGTGCCCAAACATTTATTCACTCAGTACCTCAGTAAATGCAAACGATTCTACATTCCAGCAAAAACGTTTAACATAACAAATACCTATTAAAGGTTTAATGTACTTTTTACAGAGTAATTCCAGTGAAGTACCATTCCCAGAATACTGAAGAGTAAAGTATACATACATGACATATTATCGGTATGGCAGGATTTTCTCATCAATTCCATTGTCAGAAAATAAAAACTGCTACATACCTCTATGCAGATTCATCTGCCCGCTGTCCCCTGATCTGAAGCTTTACCTTCCTCAGACGGCCGAGAACAGCAATATGATCTTAACGACTCCGGCTAAAATCATAGTAAAACTCTGGTAGATTCTTCTTCAAACTCTGCCAGAGAGGCAATAACACACTCCGGTGCCATTGTAAAATAACAAACTTTTGATTGAAGTCATAAAAACTAAGAATAATCACCATAGTCCTCTTACACATCCTATCTAGTCGTTGGGTGCAAGAGAATGACTGGGAGTGACGTAGAGGGGAGGAGCTATATCAGCTCTGCTGGGTGAATCCTCTTGCATTTCCTGTTGGGGAGGAGTTATATCCCAGAAGTAATGATGACCCGTGGACTGATCACACATAACAGAAGAAAAGAGCTACTTTTTTTAGGACGGTTAATATGACATCACATGCATCTTAAAGATTTTGTAACAACTATTAGTTAGTCAAGTTTTGGTTTATTGCGTTATTACAATTAGCTACTGGATAAAATTCAATTTTCATTTAATATTATATGGTAAAAAAGCATAATGAAATACTAATTATATGCAAAATATATTTTACTTTTAGAGTTCTGATTAGCATCTACTTACCGGTCCGGTAAAGTAACTTCCGCACTCCTAAAATAAAAAAAAAAATAAAACAATGTAAAATAATAATTTTCCTGTACATCTGCTCTGTAACAGTCTATAATACGTTTAAAGGGAGAGTCTACTTGATTTTGTTTATTTTTTAAAAAGATAGACAACATATTGTACTACACATTCCCAAGCTTTGCAGGCCGCCACTTATCTCAGTGCATTTTATTAAGTTTTAACAGCCAGACAGTGCTAGTCCACGAGTGCCATATAGAAAACGTGCTCACTCCCGTGGAGAATAATAATGGTTGTGCAGGAACCAGCACTAATTGGCTAAAATTATATATATAAATATATGTGTGTGTGTGTATACATATGTATTTATGTGTTTACTAGTGCAAAAGCCTGTGTACATGGGCCAAAATGTTTAATTAAGGAAATATACCTATCCATCTATCCCTATATTCATCTATCCCTATCCCTCTGTCCCTATCCCTATATTCTGGCCTGTCCCTATCCCTCTGCCCCTATACCCTTGTCCCTCTATCCATTTGTCCCTGTCCCTCTGTCCCTATCCCTTTGTCCCTCTATCCCTCTGTCCCTATCCCTCTGCCCTATCCCTCTGTCCCTATCCCTCTGTCCCTATCCCCTTGTCCCTCTATCCATTTGTCCCTGTCCCTCTTTCCCTATCCCTCTGTCCCTATCCCTTTGCCCTTATCCCTCTGTCCCTAGCCCCCCCCCCTGTCCCTATCCCTCTGCCCCTGTTCCTCTGTCCCTGCCCCTCTATTCCTATCCCTTTGTCCCTGTCCCTATCCCTCTGTCCTTATCCCTCTGTCCCTATCCCTCTGTCCCTGTCCCTCTATCCCTTTGACCTTGTCCCTCGGGCCCTATCCCTCTGTCCCTGCCCCTCTGTACCTATCCCTCTGTCACTATCCCTATCTCTCTGTCTCTGTCTCTTTGTCCCTGTGCCTCTATCCCTATACCTTTGTCCCTATATCCCTGTCCCTCTGTCCCTATCCCTCTGTCCCTGTCCTTCTATCCCTTTGTCCCTGTCCCTCTGCCCTTATCCCTCTGCCCCTGCCCCTGTTCCTCTGTCCCTATCCCTCTGTCCCTATCCCTCTATCCCTCTGTCCCTATCCCTCTAGCCCTCTGTCCCTATCCCTCTTTCCCTCTCACTCTGTCCCTATCCCTCTGTCCCTGTCACTATCCCTCTGTCCCTATCCCTCTGTCCCCATCCCTCTCCCTATCCTTTGGTTTTTATCCCTCTATCACTCTGACCCTGCTACCCTGTAAAACAGCTCTCTAACCCAACCCCCCTCTCCTACTATTTTCACCATCTTAGGTACTGGCAGCTGTCTGCCAGTATCTATAACCCCTTTTTTTATGTAGTGTAGTGGTCCCACCAGCTCTCCCTTCCCGTGATCAATATTTAGTCCCCCCCGCACAACAAAACTAATTTTCTGTAGTGTAGCTGCCCCATCCCTCCTTGTTCCTTTGATTTCTTTTTATCGTAGGGCCCTCTCACTCCCTTACCTCCCCACTCTGCTGCTGATCCGCCGACCCGCCACCCGCCTACACCTCCAGCCGGCACCTCCCACCGGCACCAGCAGGAGATTGTTACAGATGGTGACACACACAGTGTCACCGTTCGTAACGATCAGGCATCTGATCACATATGGGGCCGGAGCACCGATTGCGCTCCAGTTCCATATGCAGCAGACGCCTGAAGTTTCAGGAGCTCCAGCTCTCGGCTGTAACATAACAGCTGAGAGTATTGAAGCTTCCTGAAGCTGTCTCGCGCTGCAGGCTGCGCATGCAACTGACGAAGGCGAGGGACGCGTAACAAATGCTATTATAGTATAGATATGTCTATATGTGTCTGTAAATATTTATACATATTTAAACATGTGTAAACTATGTATGTCAGTGTTAAAGCCCTTTGAGCCTTTGTAACTTTTTTATGCAATATTTTTAAAAATATATTTTTTAGACAGTGCTATTATGAGTGTAACTGTACAATGTATTTTTGATGTGTTTTGTCCAACTTCTTATTCGAGTGTAATAGTTAACCAGAGCTTTAAGGACACGCTAACCCAACACATCCAAATTGTTAACAATGGTATTGAGCTGGTTGTTCGTTCCTGTGAGTGCATTTCTCTCTGTGTGTATTTAGTCTCCCTATGGGAAAAAGGGGAAACCAGACGTGGACTCCTTGCTCAGTGTGCTTAGAGGAATACTGCTACACCTCACTGACGAGGCCCAATGAAGGCCGAAACGATCGTCTGGGGTTGCTTTGTTCCTTGTTCAGAGAGGAATTGCCTGGTATTTCGGTGCTGGACTGACCGTAATAGGCGGGATCAGACTGATATACTACAGGAAAGTTCTACTCTGTGAAAAGCATTGCTGGGCTAAAAGAAGTTGCACCCAGGTGGTAAATCGCCATAGAACAGGCTAACAATGGTATTGAGCTGGTTGTTCGTTCCTGTGAGTGCATTTCTCTCTGTGTGTATTTAGACATCCAAATTGTGTAGTAGGCGTTCCTTGCAGTTAGAAGAGTTTGGACACAGCGAAGGAACCGCAATTTACTGATTAATATTCTCTGAAGACACTACCTTCGGAAGAAAATCATATTTAGTCTGGAGTACTGCTTTATCCTGATGAAAAAATAAAAAAGGGGATCAAAAGACAGTGCTGATAACTCAGAAACTCGTATTGAGAACTTTGAGAACCTTCCATGACAATAACTTTAGGTCCAAAATATGTATAGGTTTAAAGGGAAGTCTTGCAAAATAGAAAGAACCAGATTCAAATTCCAAGGGGGAGAAATGGGCCCAATAACTGGAGCAAATTCTCACCAAGGCTTGCACAAAAGTTTTAACATCAGATAAATTAGCCACTTTTCTATACAACAAAACCCATAAGGCAGAAATCTAGCTGATAAACCCTTATCCAGTACATTCTGAAGGAACTGAAGAATTATGGGGATTCTAAAAGATTTCCAAGAGAAACCTCTAGAAGTACACCAAAGAAAATAGATCTTATGATAAATTATTTGACAGGCTTTCTAGCTTGTAGTAAAGTAAAGATAATTGAATCAGAGAAACCTCTCTTTTTGAGAACTAAGCATTCAACCTCCATGCCATCAAATTCTTGAGATCCAGATGATAAAAAGGTCATTGAGACAGCAGATCTTTCCTTAGGGTTAGAGCCCACAAAGGAAGAGATGACATCTGAATTAAGTCTGTCACACCAGAGATATGAGAATTACTGAAGCTGATTCCTGTTTGATTCTGGCAATGACTCTTGGAAGAAGAAAAAAATATGGGTAAAGATAGACAAGTTGAAAATTCCAAGGACAGACTAGAATATCTATCATGTGAGCTTTGGATCTCTTGACCAGGTGCACTAAACTGGACGTTTGAGGTTCAATTTGGATGCCATTACATCTATTTCCAGAAGAGCCCATCTCAGGACTAATTGATCAAAGATGTCCTGATGAAGAGACCATTCTCCTGGATGAAGGGACTAATGAATTAGGTAATCTGCCTCCCAATTGTTTACTCCGGGAATGTGAATTGCCAAAAGAGTGCAGTGGTTTTCCTCTGTCCAAGTCAGAATGTGAGATACCTCTCGCAGAGCTAAGGGACTTTGAGTTCCTCACTGAAGATTGATGTTCGCCATTGCAGTGACATTGTCTGACTAGAACCAAATTAATTTTTCCTACTTGAAAAGGGGCCAAGACTGAAGGGCCCGAAGAATCGCACAAAGTTCTTGTAAGTTGATAGATAACCTTGCCTCCTAAGGTAACCATACTCCTTGCACCCTCCACCATGAGAGAGATAGTTTGACTGAAGAACTGAGATATATCTGCTGTTCCAGTTGAAAACAATCATTTGATCACTGTTGAAGCATGGATAATTGGAGAGGACGAAGAGGAACACTAGTAAAGGGTAAAGCGTCTGACCAGGCCCAGACTAGCCATAGGGCATACAGGAAAAATGCCTGGTGGGCTGGGCTCTTATGTGGGCCTTGCTGCTATATAGAGGCCCCTCCCTCTCTAAATATGGTTAAAAAAAGGAAAGCTTGTTAAAGCAGAAAGTACATTTTCTGTCTGGCTGTTAAGCAGGGGTACTGCAGAATGAGCGCTCTGGTCTATTATGGCTACCTAGCTGACAGAAGTCTAACTTATGTGGTCTGCTCAGCATTTAAATGCCTGGGCCTATTTTTGTTTCCAGTCCGGTCCTGCGTCTGATGCTGCCACCATAAGACCCGGCAACTACTTCCATACACTGTTCTGGGAGTTTTTAGTTCTGTGAGTATCTGTGAGAAACTAATTTGAACAGAGTCTATTATCACTCTCAGAAAAAACACCCTTGTGGTTGGAGATAAGAAACTTTTGGGAACATTTACATTTCATCCATGTTCTTGAAGGAAAGAGACCATTCTGTGGGAATGAGCAGTCGCCAGAAAGTTCTAAGCTGATGAGCCGATTGGGAAAATAATTTCCTAAGCAAGGAATTTGCCATCTATTGGATCCCTAAAAGAAAAACTAACCTCTGTAGGAATAGTAGTGCATCTTGCTAAGGTGGAAATAGCTTCATGAACTACTTCCCATGATGTCAAAAAAAATTCTGAAAGTGGATACATTTTTTTTAACCTTTTAGAAGGTGCATAAGGAATTCCTGGTTTCTAACATTCTTTAGCTATATATTCTGTAACCAAGTCTGGTGCTTCAAAGTCCTTAAGCATTTTGGGTGGAGCGTTAAAGACTTTAACTTATTTACAGGCTTCGAATCCTCTGGATTCAGTTCTGATAGTTTTAAGGTATTCAAAACCTCCTTATGCAGGTAAAGTATGTGGTCCACTTTAAATCTAAACGTAAAATCAGTCTCCAGCGCAGTTGCTGGTTCAGGGTCCTCAGAGGAGATTTCACCCTTAGGGCCCTAAGAAAGAGACCCAGCCGAGTCAGAGCTTTGTAAGCTATGTGGTAACTAAGACTGGGGTGCAGGACCCTGCTTATTATAGGTGGTATAAGGTAAATCTCCTGATTTTTGTTTACGCTTACTTGGTTTGGGGATGGCCGCTAGAATCTCCGTTAGTGTTTTGAAGATTTGTTTTAAACCCTGGAGAAAAATTTGTGGGATCCCATAGAGCCACATGGGCATGGGCACTAAATGTCTGCGAGATGCCATAATGACAGGATTATGGGTTGCGAACTGGAGATGTGGGACACAATTAGCACACAACTGTGTAATTTGGTCTACTGGAACAGTTTTGCAGAGTATACAGGGATGGACTGCAGTATGTTCCCTAGTGGTCTCTTCCAATAGATCAGTCATATTAGATGGGGGTACAGACATGACTCCAAAATTATAAGCAAAACTGATGGTAGATGGAATTAAGATATATTCCAGAAAACTAGCAAGTATATTCACCTAAAACACAACAGCCTATATGTACACCTCAGAAACCAAGTGCAAGTCATAAAAACCCTCACAGCAGCTCCTATGAGGGTAATTACTCACCTTCTGAGCAAAGATAGTGAGAAAACTGTGCCTATGTAACTAGTAGTGACTGTATTATGTTCCTGTGTAAATGTCAGCCAGCCACTGATCAGGTGAGGGAAAATAGAAAAGGTTCCAAAGGCGGGGGGGGGGGAGAGCTTACCTCTGGAATGATGAAGCCAGAGGCCTGTAAGAAAAAACATACAGTAAAAGGTGTAATAAAAGTTCCCCTTTGGTACCCCTCTGCCTTGCACCACAACCACATCCATAATGAGCTGAACCGCTAACTGCACAAGACAGCAGTTTTTTTAAAGAGACAGTGTTGTATTTCTTTTTCCTAAGTAAAATAAAGTATCCCAAGATAAAAAAAGTAAAGTAAGCGGACAAGGGGTATAAGGGGAATGAAATAAGAGAAAATTTGAGTCTGAATTCCTAAAATTCTGATGTCAAACGCATAAGTAAAGCACTATGTGGAAAGTCTGTAAACCCCCGACTATGTAGTATCTATAAAAGGAGGTTCCTGGGCTGTGTAGTGTCTGAGTCACTTACCTGGACTGCAGCAAGTAAATATACAGCAGAGGATACTTGCAGATATTAAAGCAACCACACAGGTGAAGGCTAAGGGACAGGGTCCCTGCGACACATGAGGACAATTATGGCAGAGTGATTTACCTGTGAGGGTACAGACATGCCATAACTGAAGTATTCCTTTACCCCTGTTTTACCCAGAATTTTGGAGAAATTATCCTGAAGTCTTCCCTGAGCGAAGATTAAAGGGGTACTGGGTCTCAAGTCAGGTCTGAGCTCCCAATAAGTGCCTGGATAGAAAATATTAAAATCTTGATTTCAGAGCACATCTCTCAACCTCTCTTCTTGGAGTCCCTAAATAAAGATGAAAGGTGCACTGAGCTCCCAATAAGTGAATGGATAGAAAATAATAAAATCTTGCTTGCAGAGCACAGCTCTCAAATTAATGGAGTTGTGGAATTCTAAGTCCTGAAGTTTGTGCTTGTCAGGTTTCACTCGCACACAAACAAATTACTTTCAACTTGTAATACGTGCGCTATCCGGCTCACAGAAAAACTTGACTTCTAACGATGTTGATGCTAGAGCTGGAGCGCTAAATAGCGTGCCACTTGTAATCTAGCCCTTTGTATTTGCCATATAAATGTGGTATTTGAGCTTTACATTCTGCTTGCTGAACATCAATCTAACATATCATTGTCCTTAATACTGCAATTGTTTAAACTATCTTAGACCAACGTGTCAATGTTCTTTAATGTTAAAGTGCTGTTTGTAAAAATGAACTAAAAGTGAGGTCTATGAGGCCATTTTATCAAAGCTCTGTCGGACCTGATCCGACAGTGCGGATCAGGTCCGACAGACCTTGCTGAATGCGGCGAGCAATACACTTTCCATATTCAGCATTGCACCAGCAGCTCTTGTGAGCTGCTCGTGCAACGCCGCCCCCTGCAGATTTGCAGGGGGGGTGTCAATCAACCCGATCGTACTCGATCGGGTTGAATTGTCGCGATCTCTGTCCGCCTGCTCAGAGCAGACCGCTGCTTCATAATTGCTGTTTCTGGCGAGTCTGCAGGCTCGTCAGAAACACAGGCCCTCAAGCTCCATTCGGAGCTTGATAAATGGGCCTCGATGTGTGATTGTTAATATTATCACTTAGATCACGGGGACTTGATTTATAAAGTAAACACATTTTATAAAGCTTCTATTAGGTTCTGCAATATTCAAAAATTATTAAAAGCACTGAGCGCATGTTTGTATAGAAGTAATGTTATATTTGTAATTACCAGAGGCCTCTGAGAGTGCAACCATCGGATATTTGTCACAATTTTGTTTATAGAACAGGACAGCTGGGCAGGATTGCGCATATGTGTAACCAGATCACGATAGGTCTCCAAAAGGTGAAGGCTCCATGTTTTGATATCCTAAATATGGAAAAACAAACTATAAATGAGCAAGACAATAACAATATAATGTAACAGAAGACAGTATAAAGAAATAACAATGTAATGCAACAGAAGACAGTATAAAGAAATAACAATGTAATGTAACAGAAGACAGTATAAAGAAATAACAATGTAATGTAACAGAAGACAGTATAAAGACATAACAATGTAATGTAACAGAAGACAGTATAAAGAAATAACATTGTAATGTAACAGAAGACAGTAAAAAGAAATAACAATGTAATGTAACAGAAGACAGTATAAAGAAATAACAATGTAATGTAACAGAAGACAGTATAAAGAAATAACAATGTAATGTAACAGAAGACAGTATAAAGAAATAACAATGTAATGTAACAGAAGACAGTATAAAGAAATAACAATGTAATGTAACAGAAGACAGTATAAAGAAATAACAATGTAATGTAACAGAAGACAGTATAAAGAAATACCAATGTAATGTAACAGAAGACAGTATAAAGAAATAACAATGTAATGTAACACAAGACAGTATGAAGAAATAACAATGTAATGCAACAGAAGACAGTATAAAGACATAACAATGTAATGTAACAGAAGACAGTATAAAGAAATAACAATGTAATGTAACAGAAGACAGTAAAAAGAAATAACAATGTAATGTAACAGAAGACAGTATAAAGAAATAACAATGTAATGTAACAGAAGACAGTATAAAGAAATAACAATGTAATGTAACAGAAGACAGTATAAAGAAATAACAATGTAATGTAACAGAAGACAGTATAAAGAAATAACAATGTAATGTAACAGAAGACAGTATAAAGACATAACAATGTAATGTAACAGAAGACAGTATAAAGAAATAAAAATGTAATGTACCAGAAGACAGTATAAAGAAATAACAATGTAATGTAACAGAAGACAGTATAAATAAATAACAATGTAATGTAACAGAAGACAGTATAAAGAAATAACAATGTTATGTAACAGAAGACAGTATAAAGAAATAACAATGTAATGTAACACAAGACAGCATAAAGAAATAACATTGTAATATAACAGAAGACAGTATAAAGAAATAAGAATGTAATGTAACAGAAGACAGTATAAAGAAATAAGAATGTATATAACAGAAGACAGTATAAATAAATAACAATGTAATGTAACAGAAGACAGTATAAAGAAATAACAATGTAATATAACAGAAGACAGTATAAAGAAATAACAATGTAATGTAACAGAAGACAGTATAAAGAAATAACAATGTAATGTAACAGAAGACAGTATAAAGAAATAACAATGTAATGTAACAGAAGACAGTATAAAGAAATAACAATGTAATGTAACAGAAGACAGTATAAAGAAATAACAATGTAATGTAACAGAAGACAGTATAAAGAAATAACAATGTAATGTAACAGAAGACAGTATAAAGAAATAACAATGTAATGTAACAGAAGACAGTATAAAGAAATAACAATGTAGTGTAACAGAAGACAGTATAAAGAAATAACAATGTAATGTAACAGAAGACAGTATAAAGAAATAACAATGTAATGTAACAGAAGACAGTATAAAGATATAACAATGTAATGTAACAGAAGACAGTATAAAGAAATAACAATGTAATGTAACACAAGACAGTATAAAGAAATAACAATGTAATGTAACAGAAGACAGTATAAAGATATAATAATGTAATGTAACAGAAGACAGTATAAAGAAATAGCAATGTAATGTAACAGAAGACAGTATAAAGAAATAACAATGTAATGTAACACAAGACAGTATAAAGAAATACCAATGTAATGTAACAGAAGACAGTATAAAGAAATAACAATGTAATGTAACAGAAGACAGTATAAAGAAATAACAATGTAATATAACAGAAGACAGTATAAAGAAATAACAATGTAATGTAAGAGAAGACAGAATAAAGATATAACAATGTAATGTAACAGAAGACAGTATAAAGAAATAACAATGTAATGTAACAGAAGACAGTATAAAGAAATAACAATGTAATGTAACAGAAGACAGTATAAAGAAATAACAATGTAATGTAACAGAAGACAGTATAAAGAAATAACAATGTAATGTAACAGAAGACAGTATAAATAAATAACAATGTAATGTAACAGAAGACAGTATAAATAAATAACAATGTAATGTAACAGAAGACAGTATAAAGAAATAACAATGTAGTGTAACAGAAGACAGTATAAAGAAATAACAATGTAATGTAACAGAAGACAGTATAAAGAAATAACAATGTAATGTAACAGAAGACAGTATAAAGAAATAACAATGTAATGTAACAGAAGACAGTATAAAGACATAACAATGTAATGTAACAGAAGACAGTATAAAGAAATAACAATGTAGTGTAACAGAAGACAGTATAAAGACATAACAATGTAATGTAACAGAAGACAGTATAAAGAAATAACAAAATCAATAGAATTAGTGAATAAAAACTCTATGGGACATATTTATCAAGCTCTGTATGGAGCTTGAGGCCCCTTGTCTAGAGACCACTGCTCCATAACTTGTACGCCTGCGCTGAGGCAAACCCTTTTAAATTCGCTTCTATTTGCAAATGTGCTTCATGTCTTTTGTATCCCTTGTTCAAACGAATACGAACATATCATACACTATTGAGTTAGCTGTTGATTGGTGCCTGCACACATTTGTCTCTTGTGATTGGCTAACTAGATGTGTTCATCTGGCTGCCAGTAGTGCAAGACAAACAATTTTTTTAATAGAAGAAAATTGGAAAGTGGTTTAAAATTGTATGTTCTATCCAAAGCATGAAATTACATTTTGGGGTTTCCTGTCCCTTTAAAGGGACAGTTCACTGTAAAAATGTTTTTTCCCTGAATGTGTTCCACATTACTTGTTTTACCAGCTGCAGGGTATAGAATGTATGAACAATTGCTCATTTATGCTACTTTTTGCAAAATAAATAGCTGGATTTGTTCTTTGAAACCACAGCCCATCAAAATAGGCTTGGTTTGCTGACAGATCAGATTTCTTTATTTTTTCACTGATGCTTCCCATTTAGTATATCTATCTCTGTCCAAAAGTTAGAAAGAACAAATGAAAATGAACATTTTAGTGCTTTATCTCTTCCACCCTGCACTGTGAGAGTTATTTCTTCTGCTGGCAGTGTTTACATATGGCTAGATTACGAGTCTTGCGTTAGGCTTAAAAAGCAGCGTTGAGAGGTTCCAACATTGCCTTTTAATGCCCGCTGGTATTACGAGTCTGGCAGGTACAGATGTACCGCTCACTTTTCTTCCGCGACTCGAGCTTACCGCAAATCCCCTTACGTAAATTGCGTATCCTATCTTTTCAATGGGATTTACCTAACGCCGGTATTATGAGTCTTGGAAGAAGTGAGAGGTAGACCCTCTCCTGTCAAGACTCCTACCACATTTAAAAGTCAGTAGTTAAGAGTTTTATGGGCTAACGCCGTAAAATAAAACTCTTAACTAAAGTGCTAAAAAGTACACTAACACCCATAAACTACCTATTAACCCCTAAACCGAGCCCCCCCCCCCCCACATCGGAAACACTTAAATAAAGTTTTTAACCCCTAATCTGCCGACCGGACATCGCTGCACTCCCGCCTCGCAAACACTAGTTCAATTTTTATTAACCCCTAATCTGCCGTCCCTAACATCGCCGACACCTACCTACATTTATTAACCCCTAAACCGAGCCCCCCCCCCCCCCTCGGAAACACTTAAATAAACTTTTTAACCCCTAATCTGCCGACCGGATATCGCCGCCACTGTAATAAATATATTAACCCCTAAACCGCTGCACTCCCACCTCGCAAACACTAGTTAAATTTTTATTAACCCCTAATCTGCCGTCCCTAACATCGCCGACACTTACCTACATTTATTAACCCCTAATCTGCCGCCCTCAACGTCGCCGCTACTATATTAAATTTATTAACCCCTAAACCTAATTCTAAACCTAAGTCTAACACCCCCTAACTTAAATATAATTTAAATAAAATGAAATAAAATTACTACAATTAAATAAATTAATCCTATTTAAAACTAAATACTTACCTGTAAAATAAACCCTAAGCTAGCTACAATATAACTAATAGTTACATTGTATCTAGCATAGGGTTTATTTTTATTTTACAGGCAACTTTGTATTTATTTTAACTAGGTACAATAGTTATTAAATAGTTATTAACTATTTAATAACTTCCTAGTTAAAATAAGTACAAATATACCTGTAAAATAAATCCTAACTTAATTACAATTACACCTAACACTACACTATCATTAAATAAATTACCTAAACTAACTACATTTAAATACAATAAAATAAAATAAACTAAAGTACAAAAAATCAAACAATAAATTACAGAAAATAAAAAAATAATTACAATTTTTTTAAACTAATTACAACTAATCTAATCCCCCATATAAAATAAAAAAGCCTCCCGAAATAATAAAATTCCCTACCCTATACTAAATTACAAATAGCCCTTAAAAGGGCTTTTGTGGGGCATTTCCCCAGAGTAATCAGCTCTTTTACCTTTAAAAAAAAATACAATACCCCCCAACATTAAAACCCACCACCCACACACCCAACCCTACACTAAAACCCACTCAATCCCCCTTTAATGACACCTAACACTAACCCCTTGAAGATCACCCTACCTTGAGCTGTCTTCACCCAGCCGGGCACAAGTGGTCCTCTAGAGGGGCAGAAGTGGACCTCCAGACAGACAGAAGGCTTCATCCAGGTGGCATCTTCTATCTTCATCCATCCGGAGAGGAGCGGGTCCATCTTCAATCCAGCCGACGCGGAGCATCTTCTTCAAACGAAGTCCAAGCGAAGAATTAATGTTCCTTTAAATGACGTCATCCAAGATGGCGTCCCTTGAATTCCGATTGGCTGATAGGATTCTATCAGCCAATTGGAATTAAGGTAGGAAAAATCCTATTGGCTGATGCAATCAGCCAATAGGATTTAAGTTCAATCCTATTGGCTGATCCAATCAGCCAATAGGATTGAGCTTGCATTCTATTAGCTGTTCCAATCAGCCAATAGAATGCGAGCTCAATTCTATTGGCTGTTTGCATCAGCCAATAGGATTTTTCCTACCTTAATTCCGATTGGCTGAGAGAATCCTATCAGCCAATCAGAATTCAAGGGACGCCATCTTGGATGATGTCATTTAAAGGAACCTTCGTCGTCGGGAGTCGTCGGAAGAAGAGGATGCTCCGTGTCGACTGGCTTCAAGATGGACCCGCTCCGGATGGATGAAGATAGAAGATGCCGCCTGGATGAAGCCTTCTACCTGTCTGGAGGTCCTCTTATGCCCGGATCAGATGAAGACTTCTGCCCCTCTGGAGGACCACTTGTGCCCGGCTGGGTGAAGACGGCTCAAGGTAGGGTTATCTTCTAGGGGTTAGTGTTAGGTTTGATTAAGGGGGGATTGGGTGGGTTTTAGAGTAGGGTTGGGTGTGTGGGTGGTGGGTTTTAATGTTGGGGGGGTATTGTATTTTTTTTTACAGGTAAAAGAGCTGATTACTTTGGGGCAATGCCCCGTAAAAAGCCCTTTTAAGGGCTATTTGTAATTTAGTTTAGGGTAGGGAATTTTATTATTTTGGGGGGCTTTTTAATTTTATTAGGGGGATTAGATTAGGTGTAATTAGTTTTAAAAAATTTTTAATTATTTTTTTATTTTCTGTAATTTAGTGGGGGGTTTTTGTACTTTAGTTTATTTTATTTAATTGTAATTAATTGTAGTTAGTTTAGGTAATTAATTTAATGATAGTGTAGAGTTAGGTGTAATTGTAATTTAGGTTAGAATTTATTTTACAGGTAAATTTGAACTTATTTTAACTAGGTAGTTATTAAATAGTTAATAACTATTTAATAACTATTCTACCTAGTTAAAATAAATACAAGGTTGCCTGTAAAATAAAAATAAACCCTAAGATAGATACAAATGTAACTATTAGCTATATTGTAGCTATCTTATGGTTTATTTTATAGGTAAGTATTTAGTTTTAAATAGGATTAATTTATTTAATTGTAGTAATTTTATTTTGTTTTATTTAAATTATATTTAAGTTAGGGGGTGTTAGACTTAGGTTTAGACTTAGGTTTAGGGGTTAATAAATTTAATATAGTAGCGGCGACGATGGGGGCGGCAGATTAGGGGTTAATAAATGTAGGTAGGTTGCGGTGACATGGGGGGGGCAGATTAGAGGTTATTAAATAGTATGTAGGTGTCGGCGATGTTGGGGGCAGCAGATTAGGGGTTAAAAATATAATGCAGGTGTCGGCGATGTCAGGGGCGGCAGATTAGGGGTTAATAAGTGTAAGATTAGGGGTGTTTATACTCTGGGTTCATGTTAGGGTGTTAGGTGTAGACATAAATTTTCTTTCCCCATAGGAATCAATGGGGCTGCGTTAGAAGCTGAACACTGCTTTTTTTGCAGGTGTTAGGTTTTTTTTCAGCTGAATCTGCCCCATTGTTTCCTATGGGGAAATTGTGCACAAGCACGTTTTACCTGCTCACCGCTACCATAAGCAACGCTGGTATTGAGGTGACATGTGGAGCTAAATTTTGCTCTACGCTCACCTTTTTGCGGATAACGCCGGGTTTAAAAAAACCTGTAATACCAGCGTTGTCTTAAGTGAGCGGTGAAAAAAAATGCTTGCTAGCAACGCACCCCTGTTACCGCAAAGCGGCAAAACTCGGAATCTCGGTGATAGTTTCTCAATAGCCTATACCTAGGTATAGAAAATTTCAGTATAGGTAGGGATATTACAGTGGCTGGTTATTGCTACCGTGAGCTTGCAGTAGCAATTAATGCTCAGAAAAAAGTACCACAAACTGGGTGTAGACCTATAGCTATCATGAATGGAAACAGAGAAGCGCTCAACCTGGGAATGAACAACAGCAGCTTGTTCTATGGCTAGTTACCACCCAAGAAGCAGCCTCTTTTTGCTCAACAAGTGCCTTTCACAGAGAAGAACTTTCCTGTAGCACGTCAGTCTGATTCTGACTTAACAGTACAGTCTAGCCCCGAAATACCAGGCAATCCCTCTCTGAATGAGAGTGTAACGGTACCAACCGGATACCAAGGGTTAACACCAGGGAACAATGTCCTGCATAGGGAATCAGCAGTTCACAACCCAGCCAGTTTTCAGGTTTTAAACAGAATAACACTTTATTTGAAGGCAGCATACAGATTTATACAGGTTTTTGACCCCCCCCCCCCAGATGGGGGTGGAAAGAATGTTGTACATTAGATAAAAGGGAGAAGCGCCCTTGACATGATACAATAGGATTATATTACTTAAACACTTCAACCACAGGACACTCTTGACTCTCCTTATCACTTAGGCGTTTCTCTCTGGGGGTGATCAAACAATAGAATGCTAAGCATTAATTAGATTGTAGCTGGAGCCAGCCACTTGTGGTTAGAAAATAAAGTTAACACTTTCAGTCCTGACCGAAGGGTCTGTCACAGACAACCTTTCTTACGTTATAGTCCAGAAGTGGCTAGGTTTGCCACAATGCTCCCCCAGAACCAAGCCGGCATACACAGTCTGATCCCAACGGATCGGCTTGGGGATGTCCGGGGCAACAACTTTCGGCTCAAGTAAGCTACGGGGTGTTCTCCGCCATCTGCTCCAACTTGGCTCAGTACTGCCCCCACCCCAAACATGGAAGCGTCTCTTCCCGGAGGGACTGGGCTTGGGTAGTCACAGGGTTAACATTAGCGGGATCCATGGGAGCATAGGCAGAAACAAGGGGGGCCAAGTCATTTCCAAGGAGAACATCAGCAGGTAAGTCCTTCTTGACCCCCACATTCACAAGTCTAGCGCCCACTCCCCAATCCAAATGTACCCTGGCAACAGGTAGGCGGAACACAGTGCCCCCTGCTACCCTCACAGCCACAGTGTCTCCAGTGTGCTGTTTCTCAGGCACCAAGTTCTCTTGAAGCAAGGTCATGGTAGCACCAGTATCCCGTAGACAACTGACCTCCTTCCCATTCACTTTAACCCGTTGCCGGTTATTCCGGTGGGCAGCTTGCACGGGGTCTGCTTCATGTAGGCTGCCCCAGCATTCTGGCGCCTCTACGTAGCGGGCCACAGGCTGAGGATTATGTGGGATTCCGCCAGCGGGTCTTCTCCAGGACTGTGCTTGATTCGCTGCATTTAGGGGACACTCTGGTCTTTTGTGCCCTAGTTGCTTACATCCAAAGCACCGAATAGGTTGTGAGTAGCCCCGCGAATTGAACCGGGCTCTCTGAGGGTAGTTCGTGGCCGGAGGCCGTGTGGTATAGCGGTGCGCCGGGGGTTGGTAACTGGCAGCTGCTGGGGTGACTGGGGGTCTGTACTCCACTCTAGCAGTGGGCAATCGGTATACTGCTCCCCCTGCCCCTCGTACTGCCACGGATCCGCCAGTGGGTGCTGTATCCGGCACCAAATGGGGAGCTATCAGGGTTAAAGTAGCTCCCGAATCCCGAAGTCCCTGGACCGACATCACCTCATGCAGAATTCCCAGGGGTTCCTCGGCTTGGGTGCTCAACACCTCATGAGCGGCTGGCTCCGTTTGGTAATGGTGAGCAGCCGCCCTTGGGGCCAGGTTCTGTCTGACCTGGTTCCAAGCTTGTCTGCTCCGATTTTGGGTGCACTCACGTGCCATATGT
This sequence comes from Bombina bombina, assembly GCF_027579735.1. Lineage (NCBI taxonomy): Eukaryota > Metazoa > Chordata > Amphibia > Anura > Bombinatoridae > Bombina > Bombina bombina. The sequence goes on along the minus strand of NC_069505.1, from coordinate 373,253,815 downwards.
CCCCACTGCTTGCAGGTGTGGCATTGTATATTAGCCCGTCCGTTGTTAGGCTGTAGTCCATGGTGCCTCCTGGCATCAAAATGCTGGTCTGCTAATCTGGCTGCTTCGGTTAAGGTGAGGGGTTTTCGATCTCTCACCCATTCTTGGGCTTCTGGGGACAAGCCGTTAAAGAATTGCTCCAACAGCATCAGTTGTCGCAATTCTTCCATGGTGGTAGCTTGGCTGGCCTGTATCCACCCCTGAGATGCTTGATCCAGCTTGTGGGCCCACTCTGCATGGGAATCTCTTTCTGGCTTGCGCAGGCCTCTAAACTTGCGCCGGTATGCCTCTGAGGTAATGGCATATCTTTCCAAGATCGCTCTCTTCACTTTAGCGTAATCCTTGCTGTCCTCCCTGGGTACAGCGCGATACGCTTCCGCTGCCCTACCGGCTAGCTTGCCTGCTAGCACCGGCACCCATACGGACTGCTCCAAATCATGTAACTCGCACAGTCTCTCAAAATCCTGTAAATACCCATCAATCTCATCCTTCTCCTCACAAAACATTTTAAATGCATGGTATGGGATTTTGGGTCTTACTGGGTTGCTGAGTGCGTCCAAAATGGATTCTGCTCGGGAGGATGCATTCCGCGGACTGTGTGCCATCACGTACTCCTGCACATCTGCCATTACCACGGATAGCATATCCCGTGGTACAGGTTGGGGTAAAAATTCCAGCCTGGTCCTCATTTCCCTCTGGTATAGGGTCTCCTCCATGGCTGCTGGAGGCGTAGCGCTGCGAGCTCTGTCTCCCTCCATCAGCTCAGCAATTAATATAGCCTTGGGTTTGCTGCTGCCTATCTTTCCCCTGGCTTCTAGCAGTTCCTTTTACGTTTGTCTCTTTAGCTTAGAATAATCCATCTCCATTCACTTCGGTCCCTGGTACTCCTTCCATCTTAGTCAGTATTGTAGTAATCCCCCTCTTCCTGAGGTTACTGGCTTGTGTAGTTGCTCTTCTGGGCGATAAGGTTCATTCCGTCGCTTGCCACCAATTGTAACGGTACCAACCGGATACCAAGGGTTAACACCAGGGAACAATGTCCTACATAGGGAATCAGCAGTTCACAACCCAGCCAGTTTTCAGGTTTTAAACAGAATAACACTTTATTTGAAGGCAGCATACAGATTTATACAGGTTTTTGACCCCCCCCCCCCCCAGATGGGGGTGGAAAGAATGTTGTACATTAGATAAAAGGGAGAAGCGCCCTTGACATGATACAATAGGATTATATTACTTAAACACTTCAACCACAGGACACTCTTGACTCTCCTTATCACTTAGGCGTTTCTCTCTGGGGGTGATCAAACAATAGAATGCTAAGCATTAATTAGATTGTAGCTGGAGCCAGCCACTTGTGGTTAGAAAATAAAGTTAACACTTTCAGTCCTGACCGAAGGGTCTGTCACAGACAACCTTTCTTACGTTATAGTCCAGAAGTGGCTAGGTTTGCCACAGAGAGAAACGGCAAAACCCCAGACATACGCCTAGTGTGGGCCTCGGCAGTGAGGTGCATCCATATGAGAAACTGTATAATACATAACTTCCATAGTGGTAACTATTGCTCCGGTTATCACTGTAGCATGACTGACATGTCTGCTTTCATTTTGTCTACTGTGTTAAAAGGACATGAAACCTAACATTTAAAAACCCTATAAAACTGTATTTCCTTTGGTTACTTACCGACACAGAGCTGGTTAACTCACGGCAATACTCAGCCAAGATGTCATTGGCTGCATTATCAACTGTGCTGATGTCCTAGAAAATGTACAAAGATTAAGTCATGTGCAGCTTACAACAGCTATTTCCTAAAGCCTGAAAGGGACCCAACTGGAGCTTGCTGAGAACATAAAGTAAAATAAACTATAACTTGATGCAAAGCAATCTTTATACATTCTTTTCTGCAGACCTTCCATCCGTTAGGTAAACTGGGGTGTATTATTGAAAACTATTTAATACATTAAATCTATAGAAAGTGTGTTTGATGCTGTATTTGTGTGTGTTACAGTGTGTGTGTGTATGTATCTATATGTGTGTATATGTGTGTATGACTGAATATGTGTGTGTATGACAGTGTGTATATGTGTGTGTGTGTATGACAGTGTGTATATGTGTGTATATGTGTGTATGACTGTATATGTGTGTGTATGACACTGTGTATATGTGTGTATGACAGTGTGTATATGTGTGTGTATGACAGTGTGTATATGTGTGTATGACACTGTGTATATGTGTGTGTGTACGACAGTGTGTATGTGTGTGTGTAAGACAGTGTGTATGTGTCTATATGTGTGTGTATGACAGTGTGTATGACAGTGCGTATATGTGCATGTATAACAGTTTGCATGTGCGTAAATATGTGTGTGTATGACAGTGTATTTTTGTTCATATGTGTGTGTGTGTGTCTATCTGTGCGTGTATGACAGTGTGTATGTGTATATATGTGTGTGTATGACAATGTGTATGTGTGTATATATATATATGACAGTGTATTTTTGTGCATATCTGTGTGTATGTGCGTGTATGACAGTGTGTATGTGTGTATGTGCGTGTATGACAGTGTGTATGTGTGTAGATGTGTATGTATGACAGTGTGTATGTGTGTATATGTGTGTGTATAACAGTGTGTATGTGTGTATATATATATATATATGACAGTGTATTTTTGTGCATATCTGTGTGTATGTGCGTGTATGACAGTGTGTATGTGTGTATGTGCGTGTATGACAGTGTGTATGTGTGTAGATGTGTATGTATGACAGTGTGTATGTGTGTATATGTGTGTGTATGACAGTGTGTATGTGTGTGTATGTGCGTGTGTGACAGTGTGTATGTGTGTAGATGTGTATATATGACAGTGTGTCTGTGTGACTATGTGTGTGTATGACAGTGTGTATGTGTGTATATGTGCGTGTATGACAGTGTGTATGTGTGAATATGTGTGTGTATAACAGTGTGTATGTGTGAATATGTGTGTGTATGACAGTGTGTATGTGTGTGTATGACAGTGTGTATGTGTGTATATGTGCGTGTATGACAGTGTGTATGTGTGTATATGTGCGTGTATGACAGTGTGTATGTGTGCATATGCGTGTGTATGACAGTGTGTATGTGTGTATATGTGTGTGTATGACAGTGTGTATGTGTGTATATGTGCGTGTATGACAGTGTGTATGTGTGCATATGCGTGTGTATGACAGTGTGTATGTGTGTATATGTGTGTGTATGACAGTGTGTATGTGTGTATATGTGTGTGTATGACAGTGTGCATGTGCGTGTATGACAGTGTGTATGTGTGTATATGTGCGTGTATGACAGTGTGTATGTGTGCATATGCGTGTGTATGACAGTGTGTTTGTGTGAATATGTGTGTGTATGATAGTGTGTATGTGTGAATATGTGTGTGTATAACAGTGTGTATGTGTGAATATGTGTGTGTATAACAGTGTGTATGTGTGAATATGTGTGTGTATGACAGTGTGTTTGTGTGAATATGTGTGTGTATGACAGTGTGTTTGTGTGAATATGTGTGTATGACAGTGTGTTTGTGTGAATATGTGTGTGTATGACAGTGTGTATGTGTGAATATGTGTGTGTATAACAGTGTGTATGTGTGAATATGTGTGTGTATGACAGTGCGTATGTGTGTATATGTGTGTGTATGACAGTGTGTATGTGTGTATATGTGTGTGTATGACAGTGTGTTTGTGTGAATATGTGTGTGTATGACAGTGTGTTTGTGTGTATATGTGTGTGTATGACAGTGTGTATGTGTGAATATGTGTGTGTATAACAGTGTGTATGTGTGTATATGTGTGTGTATAACAGTGTGCATGTGTGAATATGTGTGTGTATGACAGTGTGTATGTGTGTGTATGACAGTGTGTATGTGTGCATATGCGTGTGTATGACAGTGTGTATGTGTGTATATGTGCGTGTATGACACTGTGTATGTGTGCATATGCGTGTGTATGACAGTGTGTATGTGTGTGTATGACAGTGTGTATGTGTGCATATGCGTGTGTATGACAGTGTGTATGTGTGTATATGTGTGTGTATGACAGTGTGTATGTGTGTATATGTGTGTGTATGACAGTGTATATGTGTGTATATGTGCGTGTATGACAGTGTGTATGTGTGAATATGTGTGTGTATGACAGTGTGTATGTGTGTATATGTGTGTGTATGACAGTGTGTATGTGTGAATATGTGTGTGTATGACAGTGTTTGTGTGAATATGTGTGTGTATGACAGTGTGTTTGTGTGAATATGTGTGTGTATGACAGTGTGTATGTGTGAATATGTGTGTGTATGACAGTGTGTATGTGTGAATATGTGTGTATAACAGTGTGTATGTGTGAATATGTGTGTGTATAACAGTGTGTATGTGTGAATATGTGTGTGTATGACAGTGTGTATGTGTGTGTATGACAGTGTGTATGTGTGTATATGTGTGTGTATGACAGTGTGTATGTGTGTATATGTGTGTGTATGACAGTGTGTATGTGTGAATATGTGTGTGTATGACAATGTGTTTGTGTGAATATGTGTGTGTATGACAGTGTGTATGTGTGAATATGTGTGTGTATGACAGTGTGTATGTGTGAATATGTGTGTGTATGACAGTGTGTATGTGTGAATATGTGTGTGTATGACAGTGTGTATGTGTGTATATGTGTGTGTATGACAGTGTGTATGTGTGAATATGTGAGTGTATGATAGTGTGTATGTGTGAATATGTGTGTGTATGACAGTGTGTTTGTGTGAATATGTGTGTGTATGATAGTGTGTATGTGTGAATATGTGTGTGTATAACAGTGTGTATGTGTGAATATGTGTGTGTATAACAGTGTGTATGTGTGAATATGTGTGTGTATGACAGTGTGTTTGTGTGAATATGTGTGTGTATGACAGTGTGTATGTGTGTATATGTGTGTGTATGACAGTGTGTATGTGTGAATATGTGTGTGTATAACAGTGTGTATGTGTGTATATGTGTGTGTATAACAGTGTGTATGTGTGAATATGTGTGTGTATGACAGTGTGTATGTGTGTGTATGACAGTGTGTATGTGTGCATATGCGTGTGTATGACAGTGTGTATGTGTGTGTATGACAGTGTGTATGTGTGCATATGCGTGTGTATGACAGTGTGTATGTGTGTATATGTGCGTTTATGACACTGTGTATGTGTGCATATGCGTGTGTATGACAGTGTGTATGTGTGTGTATGACAGTGTGTATGTGTGCATATGCGTGTGTATGACAGTGTGTATGTGTGTATATGTGTGTGTATGACAGTGTGTATGTGTGTATATGTGTGTGTATGACAGTATGTATGTGTGTATATGTGCGTGTATGACAGTGTGTATGTGTGTATATGTGTGTGTATGACAGTGTGTATGTGTGTATATGTGTGTGTATGACAGTGTGTATGTGTGAATATGTGTGTGTATGACAGTGTGTATGTGTGAATATGTGTGTGTATGACAGTGTGTATGTGTGAATATGTGTGTGTATGACAGTGTGTTTGTGTGAATATGTGTGTGTATGACAGTGTGTATGTGTGAATATGTGTGTGTATGACAGTGTGTATGTGTGAATATGTGTGTGTATGACAGTGTGTATGTGTGAATATGTGTGTGTATGACAGTGTGTTTGTGTGAATATGTGTGTGTATGACAGTGTGTATGTGTGAATATGTGTGTGTATGACAGTGTGTATGTGTGAATATGTGTGTGTATGACAGTGTGTATGTGTGTATATGTGCGTGTATGACAGTGTGTATGTGTTTCTATATGAATGTATGACAGTGTGTCTATATGCATGTATGGCAGTGTGTATGTGTGTCTATATGCATGTATGACAGTGTGTATGTGTATATATGTGCGTGTATGACAGTGTGTATGTGTGTATATGTGCCAGTGTGTATGTGTGTATATGTGCATATATCACAGTGTATGTGTATGACAGTGTGTATGTGTGTATATGTGCATGTATGACAGTGCATTTTGTGCATATGTGCGTGTATGACAGTGTATGTGTATGACAGTGTGTATGTGTGAATATGTGTGTATGACAGTGTATAATTGTGCATATGTGTGTGTATGACAGTGTATTTTTGTGCAAATGTGCGTGTATGACAGTGTATTCTTGTGCTTATGTATTCTTGTGCAAATGTGTGTGTATGACAGAGTGTATGTGTATGACAGTGTGTGTAGTATGACAGTGTGTATGTCTGTGTAGTATGACAGAGTGTATTTGTATGTATATGTATGTATGTGTATGACTGTGTATGTGTGTGTGTATATGGTTGTGTATGATAGTGATTGACAGACAGTATGTATGCGTGTATGACAGTGTGTAAGTGTAATTATGTGTGTGTATGACAGTGTATTCTTGTGCATATGTGTGTGTATGACAGTGTGTATGTGTGTGAATGACAGTGTGTATGCATGTATGTGTGCATGACTGTGTATATGTGTGCATATGTGTGTATGACAGTGTATTTGTGTATATGTGTGTATGACAGTGTGTAAGTGTAATTATGTGTGTGTATGACAGTGTATTCTTGTGCATATGTGTGTGTATCACAGTGTATTATTGTGCATATGTGTGTATGACAGTGTATTTGTGTATATGTGCATGTATGACAGTGTGTAAGTGTAATTATGTGTGTATGACAGTGTATTCTTGTGCATATGTGTGTGTATGACAGTGTATATGTGGGTGTATGACAGTGTGTATGTGTGTGAATGACAGTGTATATGTGTGTGAATGACAGTGTGTATGCATGTATGTGTGTGCATGACAGTGAGTGTATATGTGTGTATATGTGTATGACAGTGTATTTGTGTATATGTGTGTGTCTATGACAGTGTGTATGACTATGTGTATGTGTATGAGAGTGTGTATCTGTGTGTATGTGTTGTATGACAGTGTGTATGGTAGTGTGTATGTGTATATGTGTGTATGATAGTGTACTTGTGTATATGTGTGTATGCCAATGTGTATATGTGTGTGTATGTGTGAATGTGTGTGTATGACAGTGTATTTTTGTGCATATGTGTGTGTATGACTGAGTACATGTGTATGCCAGTGTGTATATGTGTATATATGTGTGTATGACACTTTGTATATGTGTATATGTATGTGTATGACAGTGTGCATGACTGTGTATCTGTGTATATGTGTGTGCATGTGCATATGAAAAAGTGTATGTGTTTGTATGACAGTGTACTTTTGTGCATATGTGTGAGTATGACAGTGTGTATGTGGGTGTATATAACATTGTTTATGTGTATGTATGACTGTGTATGTGTGAATATGTGTGAGTATCACACTGTGTATGTATGTGTATATGGCAGTGTGTATGTGTGTGTATGACAGTGTGTATGTGTGAATATGTGCATGTATGACAATGTGTTTGTGTTAATATGTGTGTGTATGACAGTGTGTATGTGTGAATATGTGTTTGTATGACAATGTGTTTGTATGAATATGTGTGTGTATGACAATGTGTATGTGTGAATATGTGTGTATGGCAGTGTGTATGTGAGAATGTGTGTATAACAGCGTGTATGTGAGAATGTGTGTGTATGACAGTGCGTATGCGTAAATATGTGTGTGTGTATGACAGTGTGTTTGTGTGAATATGTGTGTGTATGACAGTGTCTTTGTGTGAATATGTGTGTGTATGACAGTGTGTTTGTGTGAATATGTGTGTGTATGACAGTGTGTTTGTGTGAATATGTGAGTGTATGACATTGTGTATGTGTGAATATGTGTGTGTATGACAGTGTGTTTGTGTGAATATGTGTGTGTATGACAGTGTGTATGTGTGAATATGTGTGTATGGCAGTGTGTATGTGAGAATGTGTGTATAACAGCGTGTATGTGAGAATGTGTGTGTATGACAGTGCGTATGCGTAAATATGTGTGTGTGTATGACAGTGTGTTTGTGTGAATATGTGTGTGTATGACAGTGTCTTTGTGTGAATATGTGTGTGTATGGCAGTGTCTTTGTGTGAATATGTGTGTGTATGACAGTGTCTTTGTGTGAATATGTGAGTGTATGACATTGTGTATGTGTGAATATGTGTGTGTATGACAGTGTGTATGTGTGAATATGTGTGTATGACAGTGTTTGTGTGAATATGTGTGTGTATGACAGTGTGTATGTGTGTATATATAGGTGTATGAAAGTGTGTTTGTGTGAATATGTGTGTGTATGACAGTGTGTTTGTGTGAATATGTGTGTGTATGACAATTTGTATGTGTGAATATGTGTGTGTATGACAGTGTGTTTGTGTGAATATGTGTGTGTATGACAGTGTGTTTGTGTGAATATGTGTGTATGACAGTGTGTTTGTGTGAATATGTGTGTGTATGAAAGTGTGTATGTGTGAATATGTGTGTGTATGACAGTGTGTTTGTGTGAATATGTGTGTGTATGACAGTGTGTATGTGTGAATATGTGTGTGTATGACAGTGTGTATGTGTGAATATGTGTGTGTATGACAGTGTGTATGTGTGTATATATAGGTGTATGGAAGTGTGTTTGTGTGAATATGTGTGTGTATGACAGTGTGTATGTGTGAATATGTGTGTGTATGACAGTGTGTTTGTGTGAATATGTGTGTGTATGACAGTGTGTATGTGTGTATATGTGTGTGTATGACAGTGTGTTTGTGTGAATATGTGTGTGTATGACAGTGTGTATGTGTGAATATGTGTGTGTATGATAGTGTGTTTGTGTGAATATGTGTGTGTATGACAGTGTGTATGTGTGAATATGTGTGTGTATGACAGTGTGTTTGTGTGAATATGTGTGTGTATGACAGTGTGTTTGTGTGAATATGTGTGTGTATGACAGTGTGTTTGTGTATATGTGTGTATGACAGTGTGTAAGTGTAATTATGTGTGTGTATGACAGTGTATTCTTGTGCATATGTGTGTGTATGACAGTGTATTATTGTGCATATGTGTGTATGACAGTGTATTTGTGTATATGTGCATGTATGACAGTGTGTAAGTGTAATTATGTGTGTGTATGACAGTGTATTCTTGTGCATATGTGTGTGTATGACAGTGTATATGTGGGTGTATGACAGTGTGTATGTGTGTGAATGACAGTGTATATGTGTGTGAATGACAGTGTGTATGCATGTATGTGTGTGCATGACAGTGAGTGTATATGTGTGTATATGTGTATGACAGTGTATTTGTGTATATGTGTGTGTCTATGACAGTGTGTATGACTATGTGTATGTGTATGAGAGTGTGTATCTGTGTGTATGTGTTGTATGACAGTGTGTATGGCAGTGTGTATGTGTATATGTGTGTATGATAGTGTACTTGTGTATGTGTGTATGCCAATGTGTATATGTGTGTATGTGTGAATGTGTGTGTATGACAGTGTATTTTTGTGCATATGTGTGTGTATGACTGAGTACATGTGTATGCCAGTGTGTATATGTGTATATATGTGTGTATGACACTTTGTATATGTGTATATGTATGTGTATGACAGTGTGCATGACTGTGTATCTGTGTATATGTGTGTGCATGTGCATATGAAAAAGTGTATGTGTTTGTATGACAGTGTACTTTTGTGCATATGTGTGAGTATGACAGTGTGTATGTGGGTGTATATAACATTGTTTATGTGTATGTATGACTGTGTATGTGTGAATATGTGTGAGTATCACACTGTGTATGTATGTGTATATGGCAGTGTGTATGTGTGTGTATGACAGTGTGTATGTGTGAATATGTGCATGTATGACAATGTGTTTGTGTTAATATGTGTGTGTATGACAGTGTGTATGACAGTGTGTATGTGTTTGTATGACAATGTGTTTGTGTGAATATGTGTGTGTATGACAGTGTGTATGTGTGAATATGTGTGTATGGCAGTGTGTATGTGAGAATGTGTGTATAACAGCGTGTATGTGAGAATGTGTGTGTATGACAGTGCGTATGCGTAAATATGTGTGTGTGTATGACAGTGTGTTTGTGTGAATATGTGTGTGTATGACAGTGTCTTTGTGTGAATATGTGTGTGTATGACAGTGTGTTTGTGTGAATATGTGTGTGTATGACAGTGTCTTTGTGTGAATATGTGAGTGTATGACATTGTGTATGTGTGAATATGTGTGTGTATGACAGTGTGTTTGTGTGAATATGTGTGTGTATGACAGTGTGTATGTGTGAATATGTGTGTATGGCAGTGTGTATGTGAGAATGTGTGTATAACAGCGTGTATGTGAGAATGTGTGTGTATGACAGTGCGTATGCGTAAATATGTGTGTGTGTATGACAGTGTGTTTGTGTGAATATGTGTGTGTATGACAGTGTCTTTGTGTGAATATGTGTGTGTATGACAGTGTGTATGTGTGAATATGTGTGTGTATGACAGTGTTTGTGTGAATATGTGTGTGTATGACAGTGTGTATGTGTGTATATATAGGTGTATGAAAGTGTGTTTGTGTGAATATGTGTGTGTATGACAGTGTGTTTGTGTGAATATGTGTGTGTATGACAATTTGTATGTGTGAATATGTGTGTGTATGACAGTGTGTTTGTGTGAATATGTGTGTGTATGACAGTGTGTTTGTGTGAATATGTGTGTATGACAGTGTGTTTGTGTGAATATGTGTGTGTATGAAAGTGTGTATGTGTGAATATGTGTGTGTATGACAGTGTGTTTGTGTGAATATGTGTGTGTATGACAGTGTGTATGTGTGAATATGTGTGTGTATGACAGTGTGTATGTGTGAATATGTGTGTGTATGACAGTGTGTATGTGTGTATATATAGGTGTATGAAAGTGTGTTTGTGTGAATATGTGTGTGTATGACAGTGTGTATGTGTGAATATGTGTGTGTATGACAGTGTGTTTGTGTGAATATGTGTGTGTATGACAGTGTGTATGTGTGTATATGTGTGTGTATGACAGTGTGTTTGTGTGAATATGTGTGTGTATGACAGTGTGTATGTGTGAATATGTGTGTGTATGATAGTGTGTTTGTGTGAATATGTGTGTGTATGACAGTGTGTATGTGTGAATATGTGTGTGTATGACAGTGTGTTTGTGTGAATATGTGTGTGTATGACAGTGCGTTTGTGTGAATATGTGTGTGTGTATGACAGTGTGTTTGTGTGAATATGTGTGTGTGTATGACAGTGTGTATGTGTGAATATGTGAGTGTATGACAGTGTGTTTGTGTGAATATGTGTGTGTGTATGACAGTGTGTTTGTGTGAATATGTGTGTGTATGACAGTGTGTATGTGTGAATAAGTGTGCTGCAATAGATAAACAGATAAAAGCGCAACCGTGACTCAAGGTTTGCATTTATTACAAAACTCCAATATTACACATGTACCCACAGTACTAAGAAAGCAGCACCGTACCGCACATAGGAGAACAATTGGAATAGAGGTTGATAATACTAAATGCAGTGGGACTTATACACAACCCATTACAGACATTAAGTACTCCACTTTGTTTCATTTTACTTTTCTTTAATTGCTACAATTGGTCTATAGTTAAATAGACAGTAAATACTTTGTATTTGTTTTTGAATATACTGTGTCATTTATATTTTAATTAATTCTAAATAACTGCACAATTTTTTATAGAAAAAACACATATACCTTGGGAGCGCTGCAGTGTGTATGGGAGAAAATGTGAATATGTGTGTGTGTATGACAGTGTATTCTTGTGCATATGTGTGAGTATGACAGTGTGTATGTGTGTGTATGACAGTGTATATGTGTGTGTATGACAGTGTATATGTGTGTATGACAGTGTGTATGTGTGTGCACGACAGTGTATATGTGTGCATATGACAGTGTATATGTGTGTATGACATTGTATATGTGTGTATGACAGTGTATATGTGTGTGTGTGACAGTGTATATGTGTGCATGACAGTGTATATGTGTGTATGACAGTGTATATGTGTGTATGACAGTGTATATGTGTTTGTGACAGTGTATATGTGTGTATGGCAGTGTATATGTGTGCATGACAGTGTATATGTGTGTATGATAGTGTATATGTGTGCGTATGGCAGTGTATATTTGTGTGTATGACAGTGTATAAGTGTGTATGACAGTGTATATTTGTGTGTGTGACAGTGTATATGTGTGTATGACAGTGCATATTTGTGTGTATGACAGTGTATATGTGTGCATGACAGTGTATATGTGTGCATAACAGTGTATATGTGTGTATGACAGTGTATGTGTATGATAGTGTATATGTGTGTATGACAGTGTATATGTGTGTGTGTGACAGTGTATATGTGTGCATATGACAGTTTATATGTATATGACTGTGTATATGTGTGTATGACAGTGTATATGTGTGTATGCCAGTGTATATTTGTGTGTGTGTGACAATCTGTGTGTATTTGTGTGAATATGTGTGTATGACATTGTGTATGACAATCTGTATGTGTAGGACAGTGTGAATCTGTGTATATGTGTGTATATATATGTGTATGACAGTGTGTATATGGTGTTTGACAGTTAGTATGTGTGTATGTGTGCATATAAGACAGTGTGTATGTGCGTATATGTGCATGTATGACAATGTATTTTTGTGTATGTGTGTGTGTGTATGACAGAGTGTTTGTGTATTACAGAGTATGTGTGTAGGACAGTGTGTATGTGTGTGTATGACAGTGTGTATATGTGTGTGTATGTCTGTGTATTTTTGTTCATATGTGTGTGTGACAGATAGTATGTGTGTGTGTATGACAGATTGTATTTATGTGTGTGTGTGTGTGTATGTATGACAGAGTGTGTGTGTGTGTATATATGACAGTGTGTATGTGTGTATATGGTTGTGTATGAGTGTGTTTAACAGTGTGTATATGTATGTGCATGACAGTGTTTATGTATGACAGAGTGTATGTGTGTCTATGTGTCTGTATGACAGTGTGTGTGTGTGTGTGTATGACAGTGTATTTTTGTGCTTATGTGTGTGTATGACAAAGTGTGTGTGTGTGTATATGACAGTGTGTATGTGTGTATATGGTTGTGTATGAGTGTGTTTAACAGTGTGTATATGTATGTGCATGACAGTGTGTATGTATGACAGAGTGTATGTGTGTCTATGTGTGTCTATGGCATCTATTTATCAACCCTTCAACTTACTTGCATTCAACGGCACCAATACGCTCGCCTAAGATCGCCTAGCATTGCTGCTGCGGACCTGAATACGTTCTCCAAAGTTACCAAAAAAGCTGTCAAAAAGCCGTGCACCAAGTACGGGGCGATGAGCAGCGGACTGTTGTTAACTAACAGTCATCGATCTCGCTGCTCTTCAGCTTTTTTACAGCTTTTTTACAGCTTTATTGGTACCTGTCACTAAACACCTACACTATACTATACTATACTGTTTAACCCATATACCGCCGCTCCCGGAGCCCACTGCAACTCTAATAAATGTATTAACCCCTAAACCACCGTTCACAGACCCCGCCACAACTAAATAAAGTGTTTAACCCCTAAACCGCCGCTCCCGGAGCCCACCGCCACCTACATTATACTTTTAAACCCCTAATCTTCCGCCCCCTACACCGCCGCCACCTGCATTATATTTATTAACCCCTAATCTGCCCCCCCTACACCGCCGTCACCTATATTATACTTATTAACCCCTAATATGCCCCCCCACACCGCTGCCACCTACATTATACTAATTAACCACTAATCTGCCCCCCTACACCGCCGCCACCTACATTATACTTATTAACCCCTAATCTACCGCCCCCTACACCGCCGCCACCTACATTATATTTAATAACCCCTAATCTGTCCTCCTACACAGCCGCCACTAAATTACATTTATTAACCCCTAAACCTAAGTCTAACCCTTACCCTAACACCCCCTAACTTAAATATAATTTAAATAAATCTAAATAAATATTCCTATCATTAACTAAATTATTCCTATTTAAAACTAAATACTTACCTATAAAATAAACCCTAAGCTAGCTACAATATAACTAATAGTTACATTGTAGCTAGCTTAGGGTTTATTTTTATTTTACAGGCAAGTTTGTATTTTTTTTAACTAGGTACAATAGTTATTAAATAGTTATTATCTATTTAATAACTTCCTAGTTAAAATAAATAACAAATATACCTGTAAAATAAAACCTAACCTAAGTTACAATTACACCTAACACTACACTATAATTAAATTAATTCCCTAAACTAAATACAATTAAATACAATTAAATAAAATTATTTAAAGTACAAAAAAAAAAAACCCCACTAAATTACAGAAAATAATAAACAAATTACAAGATTTTTAAACTAATTACACCTAATCTAACCCCCTAACAAAATAAAAAAGCCCTCCCCAAATATAAAAAAGCCCTACCCTACGCTAAATTACAAATAGCCCTTAAAAGGGCCTTTTGCGGGGCATTGCCCCAAAGTAATCAGCTCTTTTACCTGTAAAAAAAATTACAACCCCCCCAACATTAAAACCCACCACCCACACAACCAACCCTACTCTAAAACCCACCCAATCCCCCCTTAAAAACTTAACACTAACCCCTTGAAGATCACCCTACCGTGAGAATTCTTCACCCAACCGGGCCGAAGTCCTCAACGAATCCGGCAGAAGTGGTCCTCCAGACGGGCAGAAGTGGTCCTCCAGACAGGCAGAAGTCTTCATCCAGACGGCATCTTCTATCTTCTTGAACAATGGCGGTTCCTTTAAGTGACGTCATCCAAGATGGCTTCCCTTCAATTCTGATTGGCTGATAGAATGGCAATCAGCCAATAGGATTGAGCTCGCATTCTATTGGCTGTTCCAATCAGCCAATAGAATGCGAGCTCAATCCTATTGGCTGATTGGATCAGCCAATAGGATTGAACTTCAATCCTATTGGCTGATTGCATAAGCCAATAGGATTTTTCCTATCTTAATTCCGATTGGCTGATAGAATTCTATCAGCCAATCGGAATTGAAGGGACGCCATCTTGGATGACGTCACTTAAAGGAACCGTCATTGTTCAAGAAGACGTCGGATGAAGAGGATGCTCCTCGTCGGATGTCTAGAAGATGGAGCCGCTCCCCGCCAGACGGATGAAGATAGAAGATGCCATCTGGATGAAGACTTCTGCCCGTCTGGAGGACCACTTCTGCCGGATTCGTTCAGGACTTCGGCCTGGTTGGGTGAAGACTTCTCACGAGTCACGGTAGGGTGATCTTCAAGGGGATAGTGTTAGGTTTTTTTTAAGGGGGGATTGGGTGGGTTTTAGAGTAGGGTTAGTTGTGTGGGTGGTGGGTTTTAATGTTGGGGGGGTTGTAATTTTTTTTTACAGGTAAAAGAGCCGATTACTTTGGGGCAATGCCCCGCAAAAGGCCCTTTTAAGGGCTATTTGTAATTTAGTGTAGGGTTGGACTTTTTTATTTTGGGGGGGCTTTTTTATTTTGTTAAGGGGATTAGATTAGGTGTAATTAGTTTAAAAATATTTTAATTTGTTTATTATTTTCTGTAATTTAGTGGGGGAGTTTTGTACTTTAGATAATTGTATTTAATTGTATTTAGTTTAGGGAATTTATTTAATTATAGTGTAGTGTTAGGTGTAATTGTAACTTAGGTTAGGTTTTATTTTACAGGTATATTTGTATTTATTTTAACTAGGAAGTTATTAAATAGTTAATAACTATTTAATAACTATTTACCTAGTTAAAATAAATACAAACTTGCCTGTAAAATAAAAATAAACCCTAAGCTAGATACAATGCAACTATTAGTTATATTGTAGCTAGCTTAGGGTTTATTTTATAGGTAAGTATTTAGTTTTAAATAGGAATAATTTATTTAATGATAGGAATATTTATTTATATTTATTTAAATTATATTTAAGTTAGGGGTGTTAGGGTTAGACTTAGGTTTAGGGGTTAATAAATTTAATATAGTGGCGGTGGTGTAGGGGGGCAGATTAGGGGTTAATAAGTATGATGTAGGTGGCGGCGGTGTAGGGGGGGAGATTAGGGGTTAATAACTTTATGTAGGTGGTGGCGGTGTCGGGGCAGCAGATTAGGGGTTAATAAGTATAATGTAGGTGGCGGCAGTGTAGGGGGGCAGATTAGAGGATAATAAGTATAATGTACGTGGCGGCGGTGTAGGGGGGCAGATTAGGGGTGTTTAGACTTGGGGTACATGTTATGGTGTTAGGTATAAACGTTACCATAGGAATCAATGGGATATCGGGCAGTAGCGAACATGAGCTATCGCTGCTTTCAGACTCCCATTGATTCCCATGGCATGTATTTGTGTGTGTGTATGACAATGTATGACAGTGTATTTTTGTGCATATGTGTGTGTGTGTGTGTGTATGTATATTTTGTATACATGTGTGTATGACAGTGTGTATATGATTGTGTATGACAGTGTGTATGCTTGTGTATGTGTGTGTATATGACAGTGTGTATGTGTGTGTATGATAGAGTGTATGTGTGTATGTGTGCGTGTATGATAGTGTGTATGTGTGTATATGTGCATGCATGACAGGGTATTTTTGTGTATATGTGTATGTATAACAATGTGTAAGTGTATGACAGTGTGTATCTGTTTATATGTGTGTGAATGTGTGTGTATGACAGTATTGTATATGTGTGTATGAGAGTGTGTGTGCCTGTGTATGACAGAGTATATGTGGGTATATTAGTTTATGTGTGTCTATGTGTGTATGACAGTTTGTATGTGTGTGTGTGTGTATGACAGTGTATTTTTGTGCATGTGTGTGTATGACATTGTGCATGTGTGTGTGTATGACAGAGTGTATGTGTGTGTGTATGACAGTGTTAATGTATGTATTTGTGTGTGTATGACAGTGTGTATATGTGTGTGTATGACAGTGTATTTTTGTGCATATGTGTGTATGACAGAGTGTATGTTTGTGTGTGTATGACAGAGTATATATGACAGTGTTTATGTGTGTATACGGTTGTGTATGAGTACGTTAAACAGTATGTATGTGTGTATATGTGTGTGCATGACAGTATGTAGGTATGACAGAGTGTATGTGTGTATATGAGTGTATGCGTGTCTATGTGTGTATATGTGTGTGTATGGCAATGTGTATATGTGTGTGTGTGTATGACAGTGTATTTTTGTGCATGTGTGTGTGTATGACAGAGTGTATGTGTGTGTGTATGACAGTGTATGTGTGTATATGTGTGTGTGTTTTAGTATGACAGTGTGTATGTTAGTATATGTGTGTATGACAGTGTGCATATGTATGACTATGTATGTGTATATGTGTGTTTATGACAGAGTGTGTGTGTGTGTTAGTATATGACACTGAGTGTGTATTTGTGTGTATGACAGTGTGTGCATGTGTATATGTATGTGTATGACAGTGTGTATGACTGTGCAGCTGTGTATATGTGTGCGCATATGAAAACGTGTATGTGTGTGTATGTGTGTCTGTGTGTGTATGAGTGTGTGTGTATATATGACAGTGTAAATGTATGTATTTGTGTGTGTGTATGAAAGTGTATATGTATGTATTTGTGTGTGTATATGTGTGTGCATGGCAGGAAATAAACTATAACATTTAGATGCACAGCAATCTTTATACATTCTTTTTTTTTTGCAGACCATTAGATAAACTGGGGTGTAATTACTGCAAACTATTTAGTAAATGAAATCTATAGAAAGGGTGTTTGAGGTTGTACATGTGTGTATGACAGTGTGTGTGTGTGTGTGACAGTATGTGTGTATATGTGTGTATGGCAGTGTGTATGTGTGCATATGTGTGTGTGCATGTGTGTAAATATGACAGTGTCTATGTGTATGTATGACAGTATGTGTGTGTGGATGACAGTGTATGTATGTATATGTGTGTATGACAGTGTGTATGTGTGCATATGTGTGTGTGTGTATGTGTGTAAGTATGACAGTGTCTATGTGTATGTATGTGTATGTGTATGTATGACAGTGTATGTGTGTATGTGTGTGTTTTAGTATGACAGTGTGTATGTTAGTATATGTCTGTATGACAGTGTGTATATGTGTGTATGTGTATATGTGTGTTTATGACAGAGTGTGTGTGTTAGTGTATGACACTGTGTGTGTATTTGTGTGTATGACAGTGTGTGTATGTGTATATGTATGTGTATGACAGAGTGTGTGTGTGTGTTAGTGTATGACACTGTGTGTGTATTTGTGTGTATGTGTATATGTATGAAAGTATGTATAATTGTGTAGCTGTGTATATGTGTGTGAATATGAAAACATGTATGTGTGTTTATGATAGTTTGTATGTTTGTATATGACAGTGTGTCTGAGTGTGTATGTGTGTGTGTGTGTATATATGACAGTGTATATGTATGTATTTGTGTGTGTATATGTGTGTGTATGACAGGAAAACATAAATTATGCTTACCTGATAATTTTCTTTTCTTCAGATGGAAAGAGTTCACAGCTGCATTCATTACTTTTCGGAATTCAGAACCTGGCCACCAGGAGGAGGAAAAGTCACCGCAGCCAAAGGCTTAAAAAGGTTTAAATACCCCTCCCACTTCCCTCATCCCCCCGTCATTCTGCCGAGGAACAAGGAACAGTAGAAGAAATATCAGGGTGAAAAGGTGCCAGAAGAATAAAAATAACAGATACCACATAGAAAAACACGGGCGGGGAGCTGTGGATTCTTTCCATCTGAAGAAAATAAAATGATCAGGTAAGCATAATTTATGTTTTTCTTCATAAATGGAAAGAGTCCACAGCTGCATTCATTACTTTTTGGAAAACAATACCCAAGCTATAGAGGACACTGAATGCAAAAATGGGAGGGTACAAAATGCGGCTCATTCTGAGGGCACCAGGCAAACAACCCCACCCAAAAAATCCCGCTTCGAAACTTTGAGTAAAGAAAAAGCCCAAAGGACACTGACCTGCCGATAGTCTATAAGCCTTGTTAGAGACCGCAGAAATAGACTCGACTGAGCCAACACACCTCCAGGAGACACAGCCGCCAAGCAGTCGGTCCCCAACAACCGACCCTTTACAAGAGAAAGGGATCAACTACCGAAAACTCCCATAAAAAAGAAGAAGATGTGGAAGAAAAAAACAGGTTTCCCAAAAGAACCCAAAATAGGGTACACCAAGTTCCAAATAAAATAAGGAACCCCAAGACCCAAACCAAGGTCACAGAGACCCGAAGCGGTCTTGAGAAATAAGGCAGACAACGCCCAGATCTCGGAGAGTACAGAGACCAAAGGTTAGTACCGGGAATCTGAAATCGAGAAAAACTAAATTTTTCTTAAAAGCAGTGCAACCGCACCCTAAAGTACAACCGAAGACAGAGCCCTCAAGTTACCGATATCTCCAAATATAGAAATATTCAGAGATCGGACGCGTGCAACAACCCCAGATAAGTGAACACCTGAGCCAACACTACATGCCACAGTCATACCAGGATGACTCTGAAAAAAGACTACTTGCAGGCAAGTAAGAGCAGCTGAAAAGAGACATCAAACCCTAATTGTCAGTCTGCTAAACATCCCCTAAACAGTGGGCAAAACACAGGATATCCAAAAGCCGCCAGTCCTTCTCACATATTTTGAACATGGAGAAACACAGAACCTCAAAGAGGTTCACTGATCAAATAATCCAAGGATGAACAAGAGATCTCAGATCCTGCTCCACATCAGACCAACCCAAGCAACAGGCAGGTCTGAAAAACAGGGGAACAGAAAGGACCCCAATCACCTACCCTCAGGGAAGAAGGATTGGGGTGAACTCGGCCACTCCAACAAAACTTGGGTGCCAACCCAAAGAACTCCTTCAAATAGGTACTCCCAAAGAGGACCCAATAGGAGATGAACATAGCAAAATGCATAACTGACAGTCTCAACATGGAGATTCCAAAACTCCACAGATGGAACAGAACAAACCCAGAAGAGCAAACTGCTCACCCTTACAGGATAAAAAACAACTGTTCCAACCTCCTACACACAGGGCAGGACAACGACCCCCCTCCTTAAGAAGGACAAAAACCCCTAACCTTCCCCCCCAAAGGGAAGGGCACATAAAAGAACAGCGCACATGCTCACAATACATGAGCCGGAGACTGATGAAAACAAAAAGTTGAATGAAAACATCCAGATGACCTGATGAACACAGAAAAAACTCCCCCACAAGGGGAGTATACGTCATTCAAAGAAAAGGCAAACTATAGGAATGTATCTGCAATTGCACAGAAAACCTGGCCAAGCTGCTAGTAGGTTCAACTAGCCAATCCATAGGCATAGCCTATGTTCTCCGGAAAAACTGTATCGCCCCAAACCAGCCACAGTCCAGAAAGATCCCAAACAAAACTAAGGGCCCGAACCCCAGAATTGTTTGAAACAAACAAACACAAATTCCCCGTCTGAAAAATCAGACCTCACAGGGAAATAACCAGACCAACCCGGAACAGGGACAAAACTCACTCATAAAACTTGACCCAAAAGGAAGAGGAGTCCAACACTCCAAAAAAGAGCTATTGCACAACAGAGGCGCACCAAGACTCCTGAGACCAAGGGAGAATATTGAGGACAAAGTCTCCCGAAGAGCGAGTAGCACAAAGGCTAGTCTCCATATTTCCTCAGAGTACATAACCAGAGGATCACACCCAAGGACAAAGAATGCAGAGCATCCCAAAACTCCTGGTAGAGAAAACCCTTAAGCAAAGCTTGGGGAAGGAGACAACCCAGCCTAACGTCCCTGATAGGGAGACAACAAACTCCCGAAAGCAGGAAATCCACATGGCCCTCCTTAAGAGAGTATAATCATCAGATGACTCTACCTCAAACCACAAGGCTACCTTGTTTCACCCATAAGATGACCAAACCGCTAAGGGAAACAGACAAGTTCAGAAATCCTGATCCGAAGGAAGAGAACCTCAAAAAGGAACAAGTCCAGGAAAAGAAAATTCAGAGGAGCCCCTGAAGGCAAAACCGCTAAGAACAGGCGGCAAGGAGACCCTAAGTCCTCCAGACTTCCAACCCACGTGGGAAGGAAACACTCTAAGTCCCGATGAAAAAAACGAAACAACCGAGTGTGTCACAGTGGAACCTTACTGAGTCCCAGTTGACCAGCAAGAAAGGCTAATAAGGACTGAACCAATCCTCCATGCCTCCAACTGAACTTGTAAAAGAAAAACAACTAATAACACAAATAATAATGTGAAACACTCAGCGCCCCAACCGGACCAGCCAGGCAGAACAGGTGCCACGTGTCTGAAATAGGCCGCAAGACAGAAGGGTCCGAACCCAATCAGGACCAGCCTGAAACTCAGGGTCAATACTGTCAAGGCCGCAGATAGACATCCCCAGAGATGGAGAATAAACATCAGACAAACATAGGACTAACATGTCCTCACACCAAACATACTTCCGTAGAAGTAAACTGAGCAATCAAAAATCACGAGCATCGATTCCAGAAAAATTCCCGAAGGATATACATAAATATGTGCTGAAATAAAAAATCATCCTAACCGGAATAAAAGAAATATAAGACAACCCATAGGTTATCGCCCAAGAAGAACAGACACACCCGCAGGACTGGGATCCTTTTCTCCCAGCTCAGGACTGGAAAGGATACTCAATAAACAAGGCTATAGGAAGATTACTTCATCCTCATATAGCTAATGCTGCAAGCTGTTCTAAGAAGAAGATTACGAATTCCCACATCCGTTAAGGATGGGATCCTCCAACAATGCCAGAATGTGTCTCAAAAGTACACAAAGGCGCGCCAGTCTGTAACGAAAGGCACAGCATACCTTGGCCAGAGCAGAAGACGACCCCGAAGGTTGACCCCCTGAAGCCTCAGGGACAGTCATTCCCCCAGAGAGCTGAGCAGGCCATCACATGCCTGAAGAGCCCCAGCCAACAGAACACGTACAATAATGCAAGCACACTTCTGGTAGTTGCAGATGCACCAGCGCCATAACAATGGACATGCGAAAACGTGCCATGACCTCCGGGGGGAAAAAGCCACCTTCTAGAGAAGGATAAGCAAAATCTGGGTTACCTGCATGTGTAGTAAGCATTGGTGGTAGGGAACTCGCCACTCAGGAAACGGATCCCACAGAGACAGATGGCTGAGCGGCCCCTTGATTCCCCGATCCCAAGGAATTGAGCACTCTAAGACAGCATTCTGAACATAACTGAAGGCATGTATCACCCGGACCAATTCGTATTCCTCACGAGAAAAAGAGACGTTCGTCTCCACAATATCAGAATCCTCCATAACTGGGATACTGAATACAAAAAATGGACCAAATAAGAAAACTGTAATGGCACCTGACACCCACAATCCCTGGGGCACTCACCACCTCCTAGGACCCAGACACCAGCGGACCAGAAATTTTCCATTGCCACACTGTCAGGAATGCGGAAATGGAGAGCCAAACGTGACCACGCCCGGTCAACAGGTGCACTGTGTGGTCCAAAAAGCACGCTTAACTGTAAAGGCTTTGTCACTTCCAAAGGCCATTATGTTCCATAGCCAAGAGCCTAAATAACACTACACATAAGCAGGTTGAATCACATAACAAACATGATTAAAAAAAAAAAAACAACCTGTTCAATAACCCCCATCAGGAGATATTAACCCTTGATTCCAAGATACAAAAGGAGCCTCACTGAGGCCCTAAGTATAGTTAGTCCTGCAAGGTGGTAGCCCTTCGGGAAAATATTTGTAATACAAACAATCATAACAAAAGTAAAATTAAACAATCTTACCGGAATGTACGCTGTGGAACAGGAACACAGCCCTTCAAGTGTAACAGATAGTAGCATTGCTTCTGCCATGGACTTGAGAGAAGAAGCAGGCAGTGAAACTTGTCAACGCTGATCGCTTGTGGAGCTGTTAAAATGAGTCAGGATGGTTTCGCAGAAAGACTCTCCCTGCATCTCCAGACACTAACTTTCATCCATACTCTCACTGAGAGGCTGACAGAACTACTTAAAACTCCAGTCCCATGCCGAAGAGTACTACCCTCCATAAGAGACTATCGAAAATTTCTGACACTTCTCTGCCGACCTCCTGAGACGAAAGGCAAAGAATGACTGGGGGATGAGGGAAGTGGGAGGGGTATTTAGGCCTTTGGCTGGGTGTCTTTGCCCTACTCCTGGTGACCAGGTTCTGAATTCCCAAAAGTAATGAATGCAGCTGTGGACTCTTTCCATTTATGAAGAAAATAAACTATACCATTTAGATGCACAGCAATCTTTATACATTTTTTTGCAGACCATTAGATAAACTGGGGTGTAATTACTGTGTGTGTGTGACAGTGTGTGTATATGTGTGTATGACAGTGTGTATGTGTACATATGTGTGTGTATGTGTGTAAGTATGACGGTGTCTATGTGTATGTATGACAGTATGTGTGTGTGTATGAAAGTGTGCATATGTGTGTGTGTATGTGTGTATGACAGTGTGTATGTGTGCATATGTGTGTGTGTATGTGTGTAAGTATGAGTGTCTATGTGTGTGTATGACAGTGTGTATATGTGTGTATGACAGTGTGTATTTGTGCATATGTGTGTGTGTATGTGTGTAAGTATGACAGTGTCTATGTGTATGTATGACAGTATGTGTGTATGACAGTATGTGTGTATGACAGTGTGTATGTGTGCATTTTTGTGTGTATGTGTGTAAGTATGACAGTGTCTATGTGTGTGTATGACAGTGTATGTATGTGTGTAAATATGACAGTGTCTATGTGTGTATATGTGTTTGTATATGTGTGTATGACAGTGTGTATGTGTGCATATGTGTGTGTATGTGTTTAAGTATGACAGTGTCTATGTGTGTGTATGACAGTGTGTATGTATGCATATGTGTGTGTATGTGTGTGTATGACAGTGTCTATGTGTGTGTATGACAGTGTGTATGTATGTGTGTAAATATGACAGTGTCTATGTGTGTATATGTGTTTGTATATGTGTGTATGACAGTGTGTATGTGTGTAAGTATGACAGTGTCTATGTGTGTGTATGACAGTGTGTATGTATGTGTGTAAATATGACAGTGTCTATGTGTGTATATGTGTTTGTATATGTGTGTATGACAGTGTGTATGTGTGCATATGTGTGTGTATGTGTTTAAGTATGACAGTGTCTATGTGTGTGTATGACAGTGTGTATGTGTGCATATGTGTGTGTATGTGTGTGTATGACAGTGTCTATGTGTGTGTATGACAGTGTGTATGTATGTGTGTAAATATGACAGTGTCTATGTGTGTATATGTGTTTGTATATGTGTGTATGACAGTGTGTATGTGTTTAAGTATGACAGTGTCTATGTGAATGTATGACAGTATGTTTGTGTGTTTGTGACAGTGTGTATGTGTATATGTGTGTGTAAATGTGTGTATGACAGTGTGTATTTGTGTTTATTGGGTCGATTTATCAATGTGCGGACGGATATGATCCGCTTTAGCGATCATGTCCACTGCACATCGATAAATGCCGACAGCATTTGCTGTCAGCATATATCATTGCACAGGCATTTCTCACGAACTGCTTGTGCAATGCTGCCCCCTGCAGATTTGCGGCCTGTCGGCCTTTAGCAACTAGTATCAATTAACCTTATCATATGCGATCGGGCAGATTGCTGTCCGTCGCCTCAGATATGGCGGACGAGTTAAGGTGCAGTGGTCTTAAGACCGCTGCTTCCTAACTCTTGTTTACGGCGAGCCTGAAGGCTTGCATGGAAACAGTTGTATACGCCCCATTCGGGCCATGATAAATCTGCCCCTATGTGTGTGTATGACAGTGTGTATGTGTATGACAGTGTATATTTGTGTTTATGTGTGTGTATGCCAGTGTATATGTGAGTGTATGTGTGCATATGACAGTGTGTTTGTGTATGTGTGTGTATAACAGTGTGTATGTGTGCGTGACAGTATGTATGTTTGTATATGTGTGTGTGTGACAGTGTGTATATGTGTGTATGACAGTGTCTATGATAGTGTGTATTTGTATGTATGATTGTGTGTGTATGTTTGTATATGTGTGTATGACAATGTGTATGTGTGTGTATTTGTGTATATGTATGTGTATTTGTGTATATGTATGACAGTGTGTGTGTGTGTATGACAGTGTGTATGTGTTTGCAAGACAATGTATATGTGTGTGTATGACAGTGTATATGTGAGTGTATGATAGTGTGTGTGTATGTTTGTATATGACAGTGTGTATGTGTGTGTATATGTGTGTGTATGACAGGAAATAAACTATAACATTTAGATGCACAGCAATCCTTATACATTCTTTTTTTTTGCAGACCATTAGATAAACTGGGGTGTATTACTGTAAAATATATAGTATATGTGTATATGACAGTGTGTTTGTGTATGTTTGTATATGTGTGTGTGTATGACAGTGTGTATATGTGTGCATGACAGTGTGTATGTGTTTGTATGGCAGTGTGTATATGTATGTATGACAGTGTGTATGTTTTTTATATGCGTGTATGACAGTGTGTTGTGTGTGTATGGCAGTGTGTATGTGTATGTATTTGTGTGTGTATATGTGTGTATGCGAGTGTGTGTATATATGACAGTGTATATGTATGTATTTGTGTATGTGTGTATGAGAGTGTGTGTGTATATGACAGTGTATATGTATGTATTTGTGTATGTGTGAGTGTATGTATATATGAAAGTGTATATGTATGTATTTGTGTGCGTATATGTGTGTATGAGAGTGTATGTATATATGAAAGTGTGTATATGTGTATGCATATAAAAAGTGTATGCATGTGTATGACAGTGTGTATGTGAGTGTATGATAGTGTGTGTATGTTTGTATATGACTGTGTGTATGTGTGTATATGTGTGTGTATGACAGGAAATAAACTATATAATTTAGATGCACAGCAATCCTTATACATTCTTTTTTTTTGCAGACCATTAGATAAACTGGGGTGCATTACTGTAAAATATATAGTATGTGTATATGACAGTGTGTTTGTGTATGTTTGTATATGTGTGTGTGTGTGTATGTGTATGACAGTGTGTATATGTGTGCATGACAGTGTGTATGTGTTTGTATGGCAGTGTGTATATGTATGTATGACAGTGTGTATGTATGTATATGTGTGTATGACAGTGTGTATGTTTTTTTATATGCGTGTATGACAGTGTGTTGTGTGTGTATGGCAGTGTGTATGTGTATGTATTTGTGTGTGTATATGTGTGTATGAGAGTTTGTGTATATATGACAGTGTATATGTATGTATTTGTGTATGTGTGAGTGTATGTATATATGAAAGTGTATATGTATGTATTTGTGTGCATATATGTGTGTATGAGAGTGTGTGTATATATGACAGTGTAATGTATGTATTTGTGTATGTGTGAGTGTATGTATATATGAAAGTGTATATGTATGTATTTGTGTGCATATATGTGTGTATGAGAGTGTGTGTATATATGACAGTGTAATGTATGTATTTGTGTATGTGTGAGTGTATGTATATATGAAAGTGTATATGTATGTATTTGTGTGTGTATATGTGTGTGCATGACAGGAAATAAACTATACAATTTAGATGCCCAGCAATCTTTATACATTCTTTTTTTTGCAGACCATTAGATAAACTTGGGTGTATAACTGTTTGAGGTTGTATATGTGTGTATGACAGCGTGTGTGTGTGACAGTGTCTGTATATATGTGTATATGACAGAGTGTATGTGTGACAGTGTGTATGTTTTTTATATATATATATTTTTTTATATGCGTGTATGACAGTGTGTATTTGTTTGTATGACAGTGTGTATTTGGATATCTGATAATGTGTATGTTTGTATATGTGTGTATGACAGTGTGTATGTGTGTGTATGAGAGTGTGTATGTTTGTATATGTGTGTATGACAGTATGTACGTGTGTGTATAACACTGTGTATGTGTGTGTATGACAGTGTGTTTGTGTGTATGACTGTGAATGTGTGTGTATGACAGTGTGTAAGTGTGTGTATTACAGAGTGTATTTGAGTGTGTGACAGTGTATATACTGTATGTAGGTGTATGTGTGTGTATGACAATGTATATATGTGTGTGTATATGTGTGTGTGTGTATGTATGACAAGGTGTATTTGTGTATATAACAGTGACTGTATGTGTGTGTATGATAGAGTGTATTTGTGTGTGTATGACAGTATGTATATGTGTGTGTGTGTGTGTATTGCAGAGTGTATTTGTGTGTATGACAGTGTATACTGTATATGAGTGTGTATGTGTGTATGGCAGTGTATATATGAGTGTGTATTTGTGTATGACAGTGTGTATGTGTGTATATGTGTGTGTATGACAGTGTATATATATATATATATATATATATATATGTGTGTGTATGACAGGGTGTATGTATATATATATATATATATATATATGTGTATGTGTGTGTATGACAAGGTTTATTTGTGTATATGTGTGTGTATGACAGGGTGTATGTGTATATAAGTGTGTGTATATGTGTGTGTATGTCAGGGTGTTTTGAGTGTATGACAGTGTGTTTATGTGTCTGTATGCATATGTATGACAATGTATATATGTGTATGTATGACAAGGTGTATTTGTGTATACGAAAGTGTGTATGACAGTGACTGTATGTGTGTATATGACAGACTGTATTTGTGTGTATGACAGTGTGTGTGTGTGTGTGTATGACAGTATGTATATGTGTGTGTGTGTGTGTGTATTGCAGAGTGTATTTGTGTGTATGGCAGTGTATATATAAGTGTGTATGTGTGTATATGTCTGTGTATGACAGTGTATAATATATTTGTGTGTATGACAGGGTGTATGTGTATATATATATATTTGTTTGTATGTGTGTTTATGCGTGTGTATGTGTGTGACAGTGTGTATATGTGTGTGTATGACAGTGATTATGACAATGTGTGTATGTATGTGTGTATGACTGACACTATGTATCGTGCATGACACTGTCTGGACACTGTTTCTTTGATATACTACAATTTGAGGATTTTTATTTTTTTATTTTTTTAGGCAAATCTGGATTTGAACTTGACAGTATTTCGGATAAATATTTGGGATTTTCCCATTTGAATTATGAACTTTGGATAGAAGTTTGGACCATTTATTATTTGTTTGAATTAAAGCATTTTTATATTAGTGCTAATAACATTTATGTAAAAGTCTTAAAGCATACAAGTGTTTACACAGTAATTGTGATATAATGTAATACAACTAAATTTGTAAAGTGTCTAAAGACTGCACACACTTTTGCAATAATGACAATTTAATTTGGATTTCCATGTCTCTAAAAACTACATTCAGACACATTAGGCCGTCATCATCATCAATACTGGATCAGTTATCCGTCAGGTTTTACTTATGCATAGGACACATACGTTTTAGTACCATGAAGGTCAGTGAAAACCCTTCTTGAAAAGCCAGTTAAATGAAAGTCTGTTGTGTTTTTTTGTGTAATTAGATTTATAAGTTATATATTGCCAATCAGTG
Organism: Bombina bombina; assembly: GCF_027579735.1. NCBI lineage: Eukaryota > Metazoa > Chordata > Amphibia > Anura > Bombinatoridae > Bombina > Bombina bombina. The sequence goes on along the minus strand of NC_069505.1, from coordinate 373,225,254 downwards.
TGCTTGCAAGGCAAAGAAAAGGTGAATTTGGGCTACATATATCTTGAAGGGACTTTAAACTCAAAATTGAATCTACCATAAAGAGTTTATTTAAGCACAATATCAAAAACAATACACTGTACATAGTAGCTTATTTAGGTTTTGTGCTGACCTAGGCACCCAAAATTCTGATGCCCCCCCATGGCATTTCCAAAGTAAATGATCAAGTGCGCATGTGTGTATATGTGTGTGTGTGTGTATATATATACGGTGAGTGTGTGTGTGTATATATGTGTGTGCATATATATGGTGAGTGTGTATGTATTTATATATATGGTGAGAGGGTTTATAGTTTGAGTGTGTGTGTAGTGAGTGTACGGAGACCCAAAAAGTGCTGCCCCCCAAATCTGCCACCCTAGGCAAGTGCATTGTTTGCCATGGCCAAAATACGCCCTTCGTCTGTACATTATTTATTTTTTCCTATTTCCCTGAAATTTACTGTGTTTTCCCACTTCCCACAAGGAGTCTGTTGTGCTTCTTGTATACTTAAGTATGTTGCATTTTGCCTAACCCTGCTATAAGATACACAGTGATTGCTTAATGCAGGATTCTCTCTACACATTTTTACAGGATTTTACTATGATAAATAATCTACAAGTTAAGAAAACACCCTGAGGCCTAATAACTCCACTTCTAGAACATCACTTTAAATCTCTCTGATTAATGACCCAAGTAGTTTCTTCATTTTAGCCATTTTTTAACTTACTGTCAAGTCCGTAGGAAGAAGAGACCCAGAAGCAAAGGTCTGGGCATAGGATAAAGGGTGGCGTTTCCGGAGATTCTTGTCCATAACTGAAGAATCTCCCTGTTACATGCACAGAAAGAAAACAGCAAATCAGGTGTTTACCCTTAGGAAAGTACTAAACAATTACTACCAGATACCCTGAGGTTGGTCACTATATACAAAGCAGGACATCACTAGACTCGGTGATAGTGACATCTCCCCCTCACATTCCCTCCCTTACTGTAATAATCACTTATTGTCTCACTGATATTGTGCCCCACACATTACCCCATGAAATATCACCTACCCCAGATACTTCTCACTCACACCACCCAGACTAAATTCAGCATCTCTCGTCTAAACACAGATATATCATTCAGGTTCGCCTGCAGTGAGCTAGTCTAAACCTGTCCTGTTTTACCCTCTATCAGTAAACACATTGGGTTCTATTCATCATAAGGCATTACATCTGGAGTATAATATGGTGTTTAACAAATACTGCAGGATATTGCTTGATAACTATGTGACTTGGTAAGAATATCTGTAGAGCATCACCCTCAGCTTTCTTACTTACACTGATGTTGTCCAGTAGGAAAAGCCAGGAAATAGAAGTCCAAGCAGGGGACAAGGGACCAGGTTCTGCTAAGCAGAACTGTCCCTTGCCAAACGTCAAACAATCTCACTGTCACATGCAAAGAGAGACAGGAGCAAAACAAGTCTTTATCCACAGGTAAGTAGCAATCCTTTAACTGAAACTCTGAGGCTGGCCCTGACATCACTGGCTTTGGGTGATTATGACATCACTTGGTGACCAAGAAATGTAACAAACAATAACCTGATGCTCTGAGAGCTGCTCTGTAATATACCCAGCATGAAATCGCTAGACCCATGTGTGACCCAGATATACAACTTCTGCTTATGGGGTGCACCATGTATAACCAAGGGGGTCACTAAATCCCAAGGGGCGCTCATATAGATAACTGTTTAATAGACATCCTGGTGCATAGATCCCTAAAGTTATTAGCTGCAAATTATTCTGCAGAGCATCTGGTCTTTTCATCAGAATAAATTGATCATACATTTCAGAATTTTACACATTTACAGTAGTACAGTAATATAGTTACAGTCTTACCAGATAGGTTTGTAAGATTCACATTGTGGACTTCCCAAAACTGTATCCTTAATCCCTCTTTTTTCCCAAGGTACCATAACATGCTCATATTATAGGGGTGGGGGATATGCTCAGGATATCCAGCAATAGTGTCATTAATGCCTATATGAGCAGATGTTACAGCCATTGATTAGAGTAAAAGAAAAATATAATTATATGCTAAAGAAATCTGTGCGTCTCTCAACAAAATATTTGCCTTGGTGCATTTTATAACATATTTTTAATATAATAGGCTCTAGATACATTTGTAATGACTATGAAAGTATTGTTCAGTTATTTTATGATGGAATATACACATTATATGCTCAGACAATAAATTATAACTGCACATCTGTGCCCATAGGCACATTAAATGTCCTGTTTCAAAGAGATTAAATTTAACCACTAACACATTAATCTCATAATAATTAGTCTTGGCACTGACCAATAGGGGTCATCAATCAGAGGTTTTGGAAATACATTTCCCATGATGCTCAGCCAGCATTTCAGCTGGTTGAGCATCATGGGAAATGTGGTTTCAAAACTTTTGGAGGGCTACAATTGATGACCCCTGATCTATAGCATGGCTTAGGTTAATGATATGAGCAGATGATTGGTAGAAGAGGTAAAGGAGCACAATTCACATTAAACTTATATGTGCATTAGAGATAAGGCTTTGGGGCCTATTTAATATGGTGCGAGCGGACATGATCCGATATTGCGTATCATGTCCACTGCACATTAATAAATGCCGACAGCATACACTGTCAGCATTTATCATTGCACCAGCAGTTCTGGTGATATGCCAGTGCAATGCCGCCCCCTGCAGATTCGCGGCCAATCGGCTGCAAGCAGGGGGTGTCAATTAACCCGATCGTATTCGATTGGGTTGATTTCTGTCCGCCGCCTCAGAACAGGCGGACAGGTTATGGAGCAGCGGAGCTTGATAAATATGCCTCTTTGTTTTCCAAACTAGAAATAATTAGGGACAATGACAATAAAGTGAAAACACTAAAATATCTTATTGGTAAATATGTGTAAGTTCATATTGCTAAATATATCTGTATCAGTTACATCATCTAAAGAAAAGGATTATATGAAGAGCTAAATGAGCTTTCCAGTGAGGGAGTTAGAACTGACATAAATATCTGATGGACCTGCCCAACAATGTATGATCCGGTTAGAATGTTCCCAGATTTAGAGCTCTTTAATGTAGAATTAAGCGATAATTTTAAGTTCTGTAAACACTTGCTCATTCACATCTTCTCTGTAGTCAAACTTTGGGATAAACTTGTCTGAATCTCCAGTTTTAAGTCTCTGGGGTTGATTTACCAAGCGGTCAATCGGCCCCAATGCAGCTGTTTCCGCGTGAGCCTTCAGGCTCGCCGAAAACAGCAGTTAAGAAGAAGTGGTCATAAGACCGCTGCTCCTTAACTGTTCCACTGCCTCTGAGGCTGCGGACATCAATCCACCCTATCCTATAAGATTGGATTGATTGACACCCCCTGCTAGCGGCCAATTGGCCGAAAATCTGCAGGGAGCGGCATTGCACAAGCAGATCATTAAAACTGCTTGTGTAATGCTAAATGCTGACAGCGTATGCTGTCGGCATTCAGCGTTGTCTGGTGGACATTATACGCTACATTGGGGCCAATTTATCATCCAGTGTATGCTGCAGTTACCGTGCGAGCCTTCAGGCCTGCACATTCATAAATCGGCCCCAATGGCTTTTTTAACTCATACCCCTGTTTTTTCAATCTTAAATATCTCAAACTACTAAACCTAATCACACAATGATTCCCAGTCCAGATCTAACTGCCAAATTTAAGCCAGATAGGTCACTTCACTCCAAAGATATGAGCATTTGAAAAGTCACATTTATAATGCACAGCTATTCTCACCTTACCCTGCATTCAGTATTCACAAAACAAGCCACATGCACAAGCAAAAATGCTTATGGCGCCATTTTGGATTTTAGTCTAAAATATCTCTAAAAATACTAATCAGACAAATTTTCACCCAGTGTAATGGCACATCCTCACCACACAATCTATTCAAATTCCAAATTTCAGACAAATCCATGCAGCCAATTCTTAGATAATCTTTTCTTATTCTCCAATGTTAAGTCTATAGCATTTCCAACTCATACCCCGACAGTGTTCCCATTATATATATATATATATATATATATATATTTCAAAATACCGGCACCCTCCAGTTCAGTTAAAACACTTCTTTTATTTGGTCACATTAAAAGAAACAAAAGGTTACAACAGTCAGAGCACGCCTGACAAGTTTCGGCTTAGTAGCCTTAATCATAGACGTGCTTTAATGGAGTAGACATCTGCTATTTAAAAACAATACTGTGAACCAATTGGTTGATCATAATATACATGTGACTGGTGGTCATATGTTTGTGGTTAATACTCATCTGTTTAACCCTGTGTATACTTTAGAGCTACAGCGTTATCTAAAGATTTTTGACACAGGTACATACCTGTTTTACAAAATAGTGATCTAACATTATACAACATAGGTTATTAGTGACATATTTGTTATGTTTATATCTAGTTAGCAACCAAAAACTTCAGTACCTGTAAAGGATACACATTAACAATCACTAAGCATTCTATAGTACATATTTAACCGGTGAGTGCAGTATTTTTTTGAACTTTATATATAAATATCTCACAAAAGTGATTACACTCACATTTTTGTAAATATTTTATTATATCTATTTATGTGACAACACTGAATAAATGACACTTTGCTACAATGTAAAGTAGTAAGTGTACAGCCTGCATAACAGTGTAAATTTGCTGTCCCCTCAAAATAACTCAACACACAGCCATTAATGTCTAAACCGTCAGCAGCAAAAGTGAGTAAACCCCTGTGTCAATATTTTGTGTGGCCACCATTATTTTCCAGCACTGCCCTAACCCTCTTGGACATGGAGTTCACCAGAGCTTCACAGGTTGCCACTGGAGTCCTCTTCCACTCCTCCATGATGACATCACAGAGCTGGTGGATGTTAGAAACCTTGTGCTCCCCCACCTTCCGTTTCAGGATGCCCAACAGATGCTCAACAGGGTTTAGGTCTGAAAACATGCTTGGCCAGTCCATCACCTTTACCCTCAGCTTCTTTAGCAAGGCAGTGGTCATCTTGGAGGTGTGTTTGGGGTCGTTATCATGTTGGAATACTGCTCTGCGGCCCAGTCTCTGAAGGGAGGGGATCATGCTCTGCTTCAGTATGTCACAGTACATGTTGGCATTCATGGTTCCCTCAATGAACTGTAGCTCCCTAGTGCCGGCAGCACTCATGCAGGCCCAGACCATGACACTCCTACCACCATGCTTGACTGTAGGCAAGATACACTTGTCTTTGTACTCCTCACCTGGTTGCCACCACACACGCTTGACACCATCTGAACCAAATAAGTTTATCTTGGTCTCATCGGACCACAGGACATGGTTCCAGTAATCCATGGCCTTAGTCTGCTTGTCTTCAGCAAACTGTTTGCGGGCTTTCTTGTGCATCATCTTTAAATGAGGCTTCCTTCTGGGACGACAGCCATGCAGACCAATTTGATGCAGTGTGCGGCGTATGGTCTGAGCACTGACAGGCTGACCCCCCACCCCTTCAACCTCTGCAGCAATGCTGGCAGCACTCATACGTCTATTTTCCAAAGACAACCTCTGGATATGATGCTGATCATGTGCACTCAACTTCTTTGGCCGACCATGGCGAGGCCTGTTCTGTGTGGAACCTGCCCTGTGAAACCGCTGTATGGTCTTACCCGCCATGCTGCAGCTCAGTTTCAGGGTCTTGGCAATCTTCTTATAGCCTAGGCCATCATTATTTAGAGTAATAATTATTTTTTTCAGATCTTCAGAGAGTTCTTTGCCATGAAGTGCCATTTTGAACTTCCAGTGACCAGTATGAGAGAGTGTGAAAGCGATAACACCAAATTTAACACACCTTCTTCCCATTCACACTTGAGACCTTGTAACTCTAACGAGTCACATTTGTCTCTTGTGATTGGCTAGCTAGATACGTTCAGCTAGCTGTCAGTAGTGCAATGCTGCTGCTTCAGCAAAGGATAACAAGAGAATGAAGTAAATTTGATAATAGAAGTAAATTGGAAAGTAGTTTATAATTGTATGTTCTATCCAAATCATGAAATACAATTTTGGGGTTTTTCTATACCTTTAACCCCTTAAGGACCACAGCACTTTTCCGTTTTCTTTGACCGTTTATGACTGAGGCTATTTTTACATTTCTGCGGTGTTTGCGTTTAGCTGTAATTTTCCTATTACCTATTTACTGTACCCACACATATTATATAATGTTTATCTTGCCATTAAATAGACTTTTTAAAGATACCATTATTTTCGTCAAATCTTATAATTTACTATAAAAATAAATAAATAAGAGGAAAAAATGGAAAAAAAACACACTTTTTCTAACTTTGACCCCCAAAATCTGTTACACATCTACAACCACCAAGAAACACCAATGATAAATAGTTTCTAAATTTTGTCCTGAGTTTAGAAATACCCAATGTTTACATGTTCTTTGCTTTATTTTGCAAGTTATAGGGCAATAAGTACAAGTAGAACTTTGCTATTTCCAAACCACTTTTTTTTCAAAATTAGAGCTAGTTACATTGGGACACTGATATCTGTCAGGAATCCCTGAATATCCCTTGACATGTATATATATTTTTTTTAGAAGACATCCCAAAGTATTGATCTAGGCCCATTTTGGTATATTTAATGCCACCATTTCACCGCCAAATGCGATCAAATAAAAAAAATCGTTCACTTTTTCAAAACATTTTTCACAACAGCTTGTGCAATTTTGACCCAAATGGTTCCAAATGCTTCTCCTGGATCCCCTTTGTTCAGAAATAGCAGACTTATATGGCTTTGGCGTTGCTTTTTGGTAATTAGAAGGCTGCTAAAAGCCACTGCGCACCACACGTGTATTATGCCCAGCAGTGAAGGGGTTAATTAGGGAGCATGTAGGGAGCTTGTAGGGTTACTTTTAGCTTTAGTGTAATGTAGTAGACAACCCAAAGTATTGATCTAGGCCCATTTTGGTATATTTCATGCCACCATTTCACCGCTAAATGCGATCAAATAAAAAAAAAAACATAACATTTTTCACAATTTTAGGTTGCTCACTAAAATTATTTACAAACAGCTTATGCAATTATGGCACAAATGGTTGTAAAAACTTCTCTGGGATCCCCTTTGATCAGAAATAGCAGAAATATATGGCTTTGGCGTTGCTTTTTGGTAATTAAAAAGCCGCTAAATGCCGATGCACACCACACGTGTATTATGCCCAGCAATGAAGGGGTTAATTAGGGAAATTGTAGGGAGCTTGTAGGGTTAATTTTAGTTTTGGTGTAATGTAGTAGACAACCCAAAGTATTGATCTTGGCCCATTTTGGTATATTTCATGCCACCATTTCACTGCCAAATGTGATCAAATAAAAAAATTGTTCACTTTTTCACAAATTTTAGGTTTCTCACTGAAATGAATTACAAACAGCTGTGCTGGATCCCCTTTGTTCAGAAATAGCAGACATATATGGCTTTGTTTTTTGGTAATTAGAAGGCCGTTAAATGCCGCTGCGCATCACACGTATCATGTCTAGCAGTGAAGGGGTTAATTAGGTAGCTTGTAGGGAGCTTGCAGGGTTAATTTTAGCTTTAGTGTAGAGCTCAGCCTCCCACCTGACACATCACACCCCCTGATCTCTCCCAAACAGCTCTCTTCCCTCCCCCACCCCACAATTGTCCCTGCCATCTTAAGTACTGGCAGAAAGTCTGCCAGTACTAAAATAAAAGTTTTTTTTTTTTTTGCTGTGTAGGATCCACCCTTAGCCCCCAACCTCCCTGATCCCCCAAACAGCTCTCTAACCCTCCCCCTCTACCTTATTGGGTGCCATCTTGGGTACTGGCAGCTGTCTACCAGTACCCAGTTTGAAATAAAATGTGTTTTTTGTTTTGTTTTTTTATATTTTATTAACAATTTTTTCCAACCCTCTCCCAGATCCCCTAATTGAACATTTCCCCCTCCCCAGTCCTCTCTCCCACCTTGCTGTAGAACATTTTTGTGCCATAGTGTAGGGTTCGCACCGCGCCTGCTTCTGTGCATGCGTGCACCCCCGTGCATGCGCACGCTATCCCGCCCCCCTCTAGCACTTCCTCCACCGATGGCCGCCCACACACCTCTGCATCCGGCTCCCACCCACCAACTATCACGGCCATCGATGGCTGATGCAGAGAGGGCCACAGAGTGGCACTCTTTGCATCGGACTGCTAGAAAATGTTATTGCAGAATGCCTCAATATTGAGGCATCACTGCAATAACATGAAAGCGGCTGGAAGCGATCAGGATTGCTTCCACCACTTTCAAAGACCAACGACGTACGGGGTACATCCTTGGTCGTTAACTGCATTTTTTTGCAGGGCGTACCCCATATGTCGTTGGTCGTTAAGATGTTAACCCACGTACAAGGTACGTCCTACAAAAAACGGTTGTTAACGACCAAGGAAGTACCTTGTACGTCCTCAGGTAATCTGAGCGCTGGAAGCGATCAAGATCGCTTCCAGACACTCTAACAGTATTGCAGCGTCCTGCAATATTGTTCCCAACTGCTGGGCCCCGGATTGATCACTCCCCATGAGTGATCACTTCTGGTTTTGCTCCATGTGGAGCCCGACAGTCTAGCAGAGCATCAGAAGCAATTGGACAGGCTTCTGATGCTCTGCTTGTGTACTGAGTGCCTCTGTGGGTCGAGGCACTCAGTATGTAGTAATATAATAAATAAAATAAATAAAAATATTTTTTTTAATATAAAAGCCCCATATAGTCCCCCTCCCTCCCCTCTCCCATGAGACTTAAAAGATGGCGATGCCCAGTGCACCATGGGGCTTCTTGGGGTGTCCCTAGCCTGCCTCATTATAGGGGCAGGCTAGGATCATCCAATCTGAGCTTGCCCCTATAATAAGATGTTAATTAATAAAATATCCCATTTGTCTGATCATGTCAATATTTGTAAATATTGACTCTCACCAGTGTGGATCTCCCTCCCTCTCCTCACTTGGGTTTTTGTGGGAGAGAGAGAGAGATCTGTGTTTAGGAGTGAGAGATTTATCTAAAATATTTGTTAAAAAATGTGAGACCCAAAGGTTCTTTTCAGAGCCATTAACCCTTAGCTTGCCAGTGATCACTATACATCACTGGCAGTAGCACAGCTGCACTCTTTTGCTGTCTGTGAATTTTTTTTAGGGGGTTAATTTTTTTTTAGTAATTTTTTTGTGAGACCCAAAGGCTCTTTTCAGAACCATTTAGTTAAGTTAATTTAAATTTTATGTTGTTTTTTTTTTTTTTAGTCATTTTTTTTCTGTGACAGATAAAATAAATAATGTCACAGAGAATATATAGTGCTGAGGAGGCGTATGCCATCCTTGCGTCAGAGTCAGACGCCTCTATGTCTGACTCAGACCCCAATTTTGTTTTGACCCTGCCATATGTTCAGATACATCATTAGATACAGTTTCAACTGATAGTGATGTCTCTGTGGCTGCTAGCTCCCCTGCCAGAATGAGACGTGTTGCTCCAGCTGGCATTGCTGCTGAGGAGTGAGGCCATAAATCCCACCCTTCACTGCAAATCCTGGCATCAATATGGATGTTGCAGGATTTAGCCCCCAACAGTTTATGGAGGTGTTTCTGGGCGATGATGTATCGGGAAACATTGTCACCCAAACTAATTTATATGCCAAATGAAGCAAAAAATAGTCACGCTTGATAAATCCAAGCCGGATAAGGCTTTGGGTCACAATCAGTGTATGCCTGACGAGTTTTGTGCATACGTACATTCACTTCATCGGAGGCTACATAGATTCTTGAGACACTGGGTTATGTATATATGTGTGACCAATCAGCATTGATATTACTTCATCCAATAGTGTTATCCCTTACATATGGAGAACATAAGCACTGGTAAAAGGGTTGTGGTGTCACCCATGTATGATTATCCTGTGGTCTTCAGTGGTTAATGTGCTCCATATGGAATGATTCCAGCATACGTAAAATTATACATTGTATCATAATGTCAAAATAACATTGTAACATTCGTCAGATAACAAAAGCTGGATTAACATTAATTCATATTATAATAAGATGTTAGGTAATTCCATATATTAAAAGGGCGAAAAAAGGGATTATATACATAAAAGAAAAAGATCAAGAATACTTAAAGAAAAATAAAATAAAATTAAAACAGTCTAGAAATAAAAAATGCAATTAGAACATCACCTTTTACCAGTGTTTATGGATGAATGAAGTAATATCAATGCTGATTGGTCACACTTATGTACATAACCCAGTGTCTCAAGAATCTATGTAGCCTCCGATGAAGTGCATGTACACATGCGCGAAACGCGTCAGACATACACTGACTGTGACTCGTAGCCTTATCCGGCTTGGACTTATACAATAAACCCTTGTTCATAAGACTCTACTTGTTCAAGCGTGACTATTTTTTGCTTCATTTTTCTATATTATCATGGTTGGGAATACCGTTTTTTGGTCCGCTGAATGACTAACTGGTACTCTTTTTCCTCTAAGTGAGGAGCCTCCCTCCTACCAATATCCTATTACCATCGCACTTCACTGGTGACACACCAGGAAGCCTTCGACCGTCAACACGCTTACTGCAATCAGCACGCCCATCAGAGGACCTACACTGACGGAAGAGAGAGGCAAGAGGAAGGGATTGTGGTTCTTCTAACCTCCGTCAGAAAAAATGTCATTGATAAGGAATCTATTATAGTCCCTAAGAAGACAACCCTTGTAGCTGGAACAAGGGAGCTCTTTTCCAGATTCACTTTCCATCCGTGGGAACGCAGAAAAGACAGCAAGATCTCTGTGTAAGATTTTGCTTGTTGAAAAAAATGGCACCTGAATCAATATGTCATCCAGGTAGAGCACCACTGCAATTCCCCGGGACCGGATCACTGCCAACAGAGCCCCCAGAATCTTTGAGAAAATTTTGGGAGCTGTGGCAAGGTCAAACTGAAAGTGTTTGTCCAGAGAGGCAAATCTCAGAAATTTGTGATGATCCCTGTGAATGGGAACATGAAGGTATGCATCCATTAGGTCTATGGTCATCATGAACTGACCCTCTTGCATTAAAGGAAGAATGGAGCGGATAGTCTCCATCAAGAAGGATGGTACTCTGAGAAACTTGTTTAGACACTTCAGGTCTAGAATAGTATGGAATGTTCCCTCTTTTTTGGGAACCACAAACAGTTTGGAATAGAAACCTAGACCCTGTTCCTGAACTGGAACAATCATTCCCAGGGAGGAAAGATCCTGAACGCATTTCAAGAATGCCTCTCTTTTTATCTGGTCTGTAGATAATCTTGAGAGATGAAACCTGCCCCTGGGAGGAAAAATCTTGAATGCCAATTTGTAACCCTGAGAGGCTCGCCAGAAACACGGGGCATCAATCTCAATACGGAGCTTGATAAATAGGCCCCTATGTCCACAGCCCAGGGATCTTGGACATCTCGTATCCATGCTGGAGAAAACTGAGCAAGTCTGCCCCCCACTTGATCCGATCCTGGATTAGGGGCAAACCCTTCATGCTGATTTAGAGTCAGCTGCGGGTTTCTTTGTTTGCTTCTACTTGTTCCAAGACTGGCTGGGCTACCAAGAAGACTTGGACTGTTCCTGCTTGGAAGAGGAAGGGGAAGACTTTCCTCTGGAGTTATGAAAGGAACGAAAATTAGTCTGACGTCCTTCTGGTCTATTCTTCTTGTCTTGTGGGAGAAAAGACCCTTTTCCCCCCGTAATATCAGAAATAATTTCTTTAAGACCGGGTCCAAACAAGGTTTTACCCTTGTAAGGGATCATCAGAAGCGTAGATTTAGAGGAAACATAGGCTGGCCAAGATTTCAGCCACAATGCTCTGCGCGCAAGCACAGCAAAGCCAGATATTTTGGCTCCCAATTTAATGACCTGCAAGGGAGTGTCAGTAATAAAGGAATTAGCCAACTTAAGAGCCTTAATCCTATCTTGGATTTCCTCTAAAGGAGTCTCTACCTGAAGAGACTCAGACAAGGCGTCAAACCAATAGGCTGCAGCACTTGCAATACACACTGCAGGTTGCCATTGTAGACCTTGATGAACATACTTTTTTTTCAAATAAGCCTCCAGCTTTTAGTCCATTGGATCCTTAAAGGAGCAGCTATCCTTAATAGGAAGAGTAGTTCTCTTAGCCAGAGTAGAAATAACCCCTTCTACTTTAGGAACCGTTTGCCACAACAGGAAAAATCTTTATAAAGACAGGAGATGGGGAAAAAGGAATCCCAGGTCGCTCCCATTCCTGTGCTATAATCTATGTGGCACGGTCTGGCACAGGAAAGACCTCCACAGAGGATGGAACATCAAACTATTTATTAAGCTTGTCAGATTTCCAAGGGATGACAGCGGTAGGAGTATCTGAGTCATCAAGAGTAACCAAAACCTCCTTTAACAGTACACAGAGGTGTTCAAGCCTAAATCTGTAGGATACAGCTTCAGCATCAGATAAAGGAATTATACTGTCCGAATCTGAGATTTCACCCACAGAAGCTACCGACGTATCTTCCTCATCAGACTTATGAGAAAGGGCAACTTGGCTAGCAGATTTTCCTCTTGCGTTTACCCTGTAGCATGGGGATGGCAGCTAATGCTGCAGATAACGCAGAGGATACCTCTGCTTGCAAATAAACTCCTCCAGCAGATTGAGAGGAACCGGAAGGGCACTGCACGTGATACCATTAAGGCTTGGGACTTCTGAGGAGAGAATTGTAGCATTGCCTGAACAGCATCATCTTGAAAGCCTGTTTGCTCAGAAACAAAAAGTTTATCTTTATTCTTTAAAGTTATGTCTATACATGAGCAACAAAAAGGCAAGTGTGGCATAATTTGATTATTCATGCAGATTGAACATCTATCCATGGGAACAGCTATCTGTTCCATGATGTAGAAGACAAACAAACAAAAAATCTTTCAAAAATAAATCTTATTTTTGTATACTGTCCCTTTAAGAGACAAAACACGATAAGAGTAAAACTGTGTCCTGCAAGTAAGATTTATCCAGTAACAGTAAATGATGGAATCTCTGTGTGAAATATTGATATACTTTAAATATCAAATTTATCAATTTGCTGCCCCTTTACACCTCAGCCCTAAGACTGAGGTGCCTACCTGCTCTTACGCTAGAATATCGGAGCAATGGGTCGTTTCCCTGCCGGGTCCACCAAAAAGCAGCTCTGCAAATCCTTCACTGCAAGCGGAGCAAGATGCACACGTCATCGGTCTGAAGCTGCGTCTGTTAGTATTAAAAATGCACGCTTCAGACCGGAAGAGGAGCCCAGAGAAAAGAAGACACATCCTGTGGTGCTGTAACAGCGCAGTTAGAACAAAATCACAAGGTGTGATTCCGAAGTGCCCCCAATATTGTGAAAACACATCAGCCACCACAATAAAGCATAATCCTAACTCAATAAAGGAATCTGCCTGACAATGTTCCTGAAAACCGCCAACGATAAATTTATTTGAATATTGAATATTGCCCTCAATTCCAGAATATTGATTGGAAGAATTGACTCCGACTGAGTCCACACACCCTGAGCGTTCAGGGAATTCCAGACTGCACCCCAACCTAGAAGGCTGGCGTCCGTCGTCACTATCACCCATGAGGGTCTGCGGAAGCACGTCCCTTGGGACAGATGATCCTGAGACAATCACCAAAGAAGAGAATCTCTTGTCTCCTGATCCAGGAGACAAATTTGCATAATCTCCATTCCACTGTCTGAGCATGCTCAGATGTAGTGGTCTGAGATGAAAACGAGCAAACAGAATGATGTCCATTGCCGCCACCATCTATCCAATTACCTCCATGCACTGGGCCACTGATGGCCGAGGATTGGACTGAAGGGCTCGGCATGTATTCAGAATCTTTAACTTTCTGACCTCTGTCAAGAAAATCTTCATGGATATGGAATCTATTAGAGTTCCCAGGAAGGGAACCTTAGTCTGTGGAATTAATTAACTCTTTTCCAGATTCACCTTCCACCCGTGAGTCCTCAGAAAGGACAGAACCATGTCTGTATGAGACTTTGTCAGATGGTAGGACGACGCCTGGATCAGAATATCGTCCAAATAAGGCGCCACTGCAATACCCCGCGGCCTGAGAACCGCTAGAAGGGACCCTAGAACCTTTGTGAAGATCCTTGGTGCTGTGGCCAATCCGTAGGGAAGAGCCACAAACTGAAAATGTTTGCCTAGGAAGGCAAACCTTAGGAACTGGTGATGGTCCCTGTGGATAGGAATATGAAGGTATGCATCCTTCAAGTCCACGGTAGTCATATATTGACCCTCCTGGATCAATGGCAGAATTGTTCGAAGAGTCTCCATCTTAAAGGATGGGACTCTGAGAAACCTGTTTAGATGTTTTAGATCTAAAATAGGTAGAAACATGCCCTCTTTTTTGGGAACCACAAAAAGGTTTGAGTAAAACCCCTGCCCCTGTTCGAGTATTGGAACGGGACAAATTACTCCCATAGTAGAGAGGTCTTTTACACAACGTAAGAATGCCTCTCTTTTTATCTGGTCTACAGACAATCGTGAAAGAAGAAACCTCCCCCTTGGGAGATAACTTTTGAATTCCAGTTGATACCCTTGGGACACGATTTCCAGTGTCCAGGTGTCCTGAACATTTCTTACCCAAGCCTGGGCAAAGAAAGAAAGTCTACCCCCTACTAGATCTGGTCCCGGATTGGGGGCCGCCCCTTCATGCTGTCTTTGTAGCAGTAGCAGGCTTCTTGGATTGTTTACCCTTGTTCCAAGTCTGGTTGGTTCCCACACGGATTTGGCCTGAGCAAAATTCCCTTCCTGCTTGGCGGAGGAAGAGGAAGAAGAGGGGACTCCTTTAAAGTTCCGAAAGGAACAAAAATTATTTTATTTACCCCTCAGTTTAGCTGTTCTATCCTGAGGTAGGAGATTACCCTTACCTCCCGTAATGTCAGAAATGATCTCCTTCAAGTCAGACATGAATAGGGTTTTCCCCTTGAAAGGAATAGCCAAAAGCGTTGACTTAGATGACACATCAGCAGACCAAGATTTTAACCATAACGCTCTACGCGCTAAAATAGCAAATCCTGCATTCTTAGCCGCCAGCTTGGCAATCTGAAAGGCGGCGTCTGAAATAAAAGAATTAGCCAGCTTAAGAGCCTTAATTCTGTCTAAAATATCCTCTAAAGGAGTCTCCGTCTTAAAGGGACAGTCTATAGGATAGGGCATGCAATATTAAACAACTTTCCGATTTACTTCTATTATCTAATTTGCTCAATTCTTTAGATATCCTTTGTTGAAGAAATAGCAATGCACATATGTGAGCCAATCACACAAGGCCTCTATCTGCAGCAACCAATCAGCAGCTACTGAGCATATCTAGATATGCTTTTCAGCAAGTGATATGAAGAGAATGAAGCAAATTAGATAATAGAAGTAAATTAGAAAGTTGTTTAAAATGACATGCTCTTTCTAAATCACGAAAGAAAAAAATTGGGTTTCATGTCCCTTTAAGGGACTCTTCTAAGGCCTCAAACCAGAAGGCCACCGCAGTGGTAACTGGTACAATGCATGCCGTTGGTTGCAAGAGGAAACCCTGATGAATAAACAATTTCTTTAGAAGACCCTCCAATTTCTTATCCATAGGGTCTTTGAAAGCACAGCTGTCCTCAATAGGAATAGTTGTACGCTTAGCCAGGGTAGATATAGCTCCTTCCACCTTAGGGACTGATTGCCAAGAGTCCCGAACAGTGTCAGATAAAGGATACATTTTCTTGAAATTAGGAGAGGGTGAAAACGGGATACCCGGTCTGTCCCATTCCCTCTTAATAATCTCCGAAATTCTCTTAGGAACCGGAAAAACATAAGTGTACGCAGGTACCTCTAAGTATTTGTCCATCTTACACAATTTCTCTGGTGGTACCACAATAGGGTCACAGTCATCCAGAGTAGCTAAAACCTCCCTAAGTAAAAGATGGAGGTGTTCAAGCTTAAATTTAAAGGACATGACGTCCGAGTCCGTCTGAGGTAACGCACTTCCCGAATCGGAAAGTTCCCCCTCAGATAGAAGTTCCCTGACCCCCAATTCAGATCCCTATGAGGGTACATCGGAAATAGCTAACAACACATCAGAGGGTTCAGCATTCAAATTGACCTCTGTCCTACTGCGTTTACCCTGTAACACTGGCAACTTTAATGATACCTCTGTAAGGGTAGTTGACATAACTGCAGCCATATCCTGCAGAGTAAATGAATTAGACGCGGTTGAAGAACCAGGCGTCGCTTGGGTGGGCGTTAAAGGTTGTGACGCTTGGGGAGAAGTTAGCGGTATACCCTGATTCTCCTCAGACTGAGAATCATCTTTAGACACATTTTCCTTACATAAAATTTGTGCTTTACATTGTAAGGCCCTCTCAGTACACGAGGGACAAAAAGTCAGAGGGGGTTCCACAGTGGCATCTAAACACATAGAGCAAGGAGTTTCCTTCTCAGTGTCAGACATGTTAAACAGACTAGCAATACTAATAATAGTCGTACTTTGCTTAAATATTGAGCTCTTAATTAAATTAAATACGAAAAAAATTAATGCCAAAAAAACTGTACTGCGCCTTTAAATTTTAAAAGCGCAACTATTTTTATGAAAACTGCAAAAACGTTTTTTGACCAGAAAAAAACTATTTCAAAGTGCCCAAAATACTCCTTTAATATTGCATCCACTTGCTTAGATATACAAAAATACAATATATATTGTTTATAACAGGATTATATTATTTAAATATGGCCCCTGCACCATGCCACAGCTCTGCTGTGTCGCCTACCTGCCCCCGGAATGAACTTGTTGTAGCTGATATAGTGTGAAAGGACTTTTCGATAGGTTTGTAGACAACTTAGGCCTCCAGAGCCCCAATCTCTGCTGCTATGCGATCCGGAGGAAAACTGCGCGTCTGAGCGAGCAAAA
Source organism: Bombina bombina (assembly GCF_027579735.1). NCBI lineage: Eukaryota > Metazoa > Chordata > Amphibia > Anura > Bombinatoridae > Bombina > Bombina bombina. The sequence goes on along the minus strand of NC_069505.1, from coordinate 373,208,238 downwards.
TTAGGCCCCGCCCACCGTGGGCGTACTCTAATCCTGACTAAAACCTGCATGGGTCGCAGTACAAACAACATTATGAAAAATAAAAAAATATATGCCATGTGCCCTCTTGTATATGCAGGCAAAATCGTAACACTGCAGTCCTGCACCAGAAATAAAGTTAACAGCCCTCAAGCAAAACCGCATCTCCCAGTGTCCAGCCCAAGATAAGCCACAAAGGTCTTTACATACTTTTGGCAAATAAAATAAAATAAAGGGATTTCAGGTACACCATTTCTTTTCATTAGTGCATACTGCTTACCCTTCCCCATATAGGGGACAATGTCAGCCTTTTCTGATGCATCAAATCTCCCCAGAAACAAAAGACTGCTGCTTGTAGCAAGACACCGTTCTCCACACTGAAGATCTTCTCACACTACCTTCAGCTGTGTTGTGGGAACCATCATGGATCTTAGATAATGTTCGCTAAGATCATCAACATCAGGGTAGAAAATAAGATATCTCCACTCCTCTTGGGAGGCAATAGACTGACAATTTCCCCCTGAGAAAAATAGTACTCTCTGGCACCATTTTAAAAATAAAAAACTTCTTGATTGAAGAATCTAAACTAACACCTCACTTTACCTCTTCCTATTACTAACACAGGCAAAGAGAATGACTGGAGGTGGAGGGAAGGGAGGAGCTATATATACAGCTCTGCTGTGGTGCTCTTTGCCACTTCCTGTTAGCAGGAGGTTAATATCCCACAAGTAAGGATGAAAACCGTGGACTTGTCATATCTTGTAGAAGAAAAGGGGTTAAGAGTTAACCCCAGTATCTGCCACAATGCATTGTGCCTGCCTCTGCCTAAAATGATCCTGAACTCAGGATACTAGTCCCCATAATGTGCAGATGTTAAAGGAATGGTTAACCCCTTCAGTGTTTTCAGTGTCGTGGGTTAACTCTTCAGTGCCAGCCTACTATCCAGGCCCAGAAGACATAGGGCACTTACCTGCATCTCTAGCTGTCAGGCAGGAAGACAACTCTCACAGTATGGAAGGATGCCATTCCTTACAGGGACCTGTGGAAAAATAAAGAACAAAGTAAACCTACTCTGGCTTTCTATACCAGGGCAGCAACATGTTAGGAAAACGCAGCAAAGCCCACTTCACAAGTTCCTAACTGCTTAAAAGCCACCACTGCCCTACTGAAGAGACTAACGTTGAGTATGGCTAGACCAAATCTTGAGATGAAAGATCAGAGTAAACCTACTCTGGCTTTCAAAATAAAAATATCTTGATTAAAGTTAAATAAATCCAATTTTCTTCAGACACCAAAACTTCACCTTCTCCATGCACCGAAGGCAAAGAGAATGACTGGGGGTTGTGGGAAGGGGAGTGATACTTAACAGCTTGGCTGTGGTGCTGTTTGCCTCCTCCTGCTGGCCAGGAGTGATATTCCCGACAGTAAATGATAACACACTGGACTCATCATATCTTAGGAAAGAAATATACATTAAACTGTCACCAGATAGCAGTAGATACATTAAAAAAACAAATAAATATTTAGAGAATACATCTAGAAAATGAAAGTGCAGAAAGGCAGGATAAATGATATAAACATAAAGGTAGACACTCTACCATTGTGCCAAACCTAAGCCTAATGTGGTCATTTATACCGGCGCTCTACTATACAAGTGCCACTACTATTACAGTGCCTATACTGAGGGCTGCGAATGCAGCCATTACCAGTGTCAAATTAACACAAGCACCACAGCCAAGGACCGCTACTGTGTGCTGCAAAAAACAACCTGCACCTTGTAGCAATCAGGCCTAGTACCGTTCCCGGCAATTTCAGGTATTGCCGTAATCCTATAACAGGCGCGAAAATACATACTGCGCCATCACCTGTCTCATCCCTCACAAAATAATCAACAAAGGGATATGCCAGAATATAAGCCCAAAAACACTCTGAGCACTATAAGGGACCGTAAAAACGGCCAGAGTAGGGTAGATAATTGAAAAATAAATTAATATCTTAATAGAAATCCTCACACACCATAAAAAGGAAATTTATGCTTACCTGATAAATTTGTTTCTTTTACGATAAGACCACGGATTTCATCCTTACTTATGGGATATCGCCTCCTGGTCAGCAGGAGGAGGCAAAGAGCACCACAGCAGAGCTGTATATATAGCTCCTCCTTCCCTCTCACTCCAGTCATTCGACCGAAGTTAGGAAGAGAAAGGAAAAGCCAAGGTGCAGAGGTGACTGAAGTTTAACAAAATAAAGACCTGTCTTAGAAAATGACAGGGTGGGCCGTGGACTCGTCATATCGTAAAAGAAACAAATTTATCAGGTAAGCATAAATTTCCTTTTCTTTTACAAGATATGACAAGTCCACAGATTTCATCCTTACTTATGGGATACAATACCAAAGCTATAGGACACGGATGAAAGGGAGGGACAAGACAGGAACCTAAACAGAAGGCACCACTGCTTGAAGAACCTTTCTCCCAAAAACAGCCTCGGATGAGGCAAAAGATGATACTCTTCAGCCAGAAAGAAAGAGAGGTAGCCGTTGCTTTCTGACCCCTAAGTTTCCCGGAAAAGACAACAAATAATGAAGATGATTGACAAAATTCTTTAGTCGCCTGCAAGTAAAACTTCAGGGCACGGACCACGTCCAAGTTATGTAACAGATGCTCCTTCTTAGAAGAAGGATTAGGACACAAAGAAGGAACAATAATTTCCTGATTAATATTTTTGTTGGAAACAACCTTAGGAAGAAAACCAGGTTTGGTACGCAACACTACCTTATCGGAATGAAAAATAAGATAAGGAGAATCACATTGCAATGCCGAAAGCTCAGAAACTCTGCGAGCAGAAGAAATAGCAACCAAAAATAAAACTTTCCACGATAATAACTTAATATCTATGGAATGCATAGGTTCAAACGGAACCCCTTGAAGAACATTAAGAACTAAATTCAAACTCCAAGGAGGAGCAATTGGTTAAACACAGGCCTGATTCTAGTCAGAGCCTGACAAAAAGATTGAACATCTGGGACATCTGCCAGACGCTAGTTTAACAATATAGATAAAGCAGAAATCTGTCCCTTTAAGGAACTTGCTGACAACCCTTTCTCCAATCCTTCTTGGAGAAAAGATAAAATCCTAGGAATCCTAACCTTACTCCATGAGTAGCCCTTGGATTCGCACCAATAAAGATATTTACGCCATATCTTATGGTAAATCTTTCTAGTAACAGGCTTGCGTGCCTGAATCAAGGTATCAATGACCGAATCAGAGAACCCTCTGTTAGATAAAATCAAGCGTTCAATCTCCAACCAGTCAGTTGCAGAGAAATTAGATTCGGATGATGGAAGGGTCCCTGAATGAGAAGATCTTGCCTCAATGGAAGCTTCCACGGTGGTAGAGATGACATGTCCACCAGATCAGCATACCAAGTCCTGCGAGGCCACACAGGAGCAATGAGAATCACCAAAGCCCTCTCCTGTTTGACTCGAGCAATCACCCGGGGAAGGAGAGCAAACGGAGGAAACACATAAGCTAGATTGAACGACCAAGGCACTGCCAAGGCATCTATCAGTTCGGCCTGAGGATCCCTGGACCTGGATCCGTACCTCGGGAGCTTGGCATTCTGACGAGACGCCATAAGATCCAGCTCCGGCCTGCCCCATCTGAGAATCAGGTTGGCAAAGACCTCCGGATGGAGTTCCCATTCCCCCGGATGCTCAAAAAATCCGCCTCCCAGTTGTCCACTCCTGGGATGTAGATTGCTGACAGATAACAAGAGTGAGCTTCCGCCCACTGAATTATCTTGGATACTTCTGTCATTGCTAAGGAACTCCTTGTTCCTCCCTGATGATTGATGTAAGCCACAGTCGTGATGTTGTCCGACTGGAATCTGATGAATTTGGCCGAAGCCAACTGAGGCCAAGCCTGAAGCGCATTGAATATTGCCCTCAGCTCCAGAATATTGATGGGAAGTAGAGACTCCGACCGAGTCCACACACCCTGAGCCTTCAGGGAGTTCCAGACTGCACCCCATCCTATCAGGCTGGCGTCCGTTGTCACTATCACCCATGAGGGCCTGCGGAAGCACGTCCATTGGGACAGATGATCCGGCGACAACCACCAAAGAAGAGAATCCCTTGTCTCCTGAGGAGACAAATTTGCATAATCTCCATTCCATTGTCTGAGCATGCTCAGTTGTAGAGGTCTGAGATGAAAACGAGCAAACGGAATGATGTCCATTGCTGCCACCATCAATCCAATTGCCTCCATGCACTGAGCCACTGACGGCCGAGGATTGGACTGAAGGGAATGGCATGTATTCAGAATCTTTAACTTTCTGACTTCCGTCAAAAAGATTCTCATGGATAGAGAGTCGATTAGCGTTCCCAGAAAAGGAACCCTTGTCTGTGGAATTAGTGAACTCTTTCCTAGATTCACCTTCCACCCGTGAGTCCTCAGAAAGGACAGGACAATGTCGGTATGAGACTTTGTTAGTTGATAAGACGACACCTGGATCAGAATGTCATCCAAATAAGGCGCCACTGCAATGCCCCGCGGCCTGAGAACCGCTAGCAGAGACCCCAGAACCTTTGTGAAAATTCTGGGTGCTGTGGCCAGACCAAAAGGAAGAGCCACAAATTGAAAATGTTTGTCCAGGAAGGAAAACCGTAGGATGTTGTGATGATCCCTGTGTATAGGGATATGCAGATATGCATCCTTCAGATCCACAGTAGTCATATATTGTCCCTCCTGGATCAACGGAAGAATGGTCCGAATAGTTTCCATCTTGAAGGATGGAACTCTGAGAAACTTGTTTAGATTTTTGAGATCTAAAATGGGTCGAAACGTTCCCTCTTTCTTGGGAAATACAAATAGATTTGAATAAAACCCCTGCCCCTGTTCCTGAATTGGAATGGGGCATATTACTCCCATGAGGGATAGATCTCCTACACAGCGTAAGAACGCCTCTCTTTTTATCTGGTCGACAGATAATCATGAATGAAGGAACCTTCCTCTGGGGAGGGAATTTTTGAACTCCAACTGATACCCCTGAGACACGATTTCTAGTATCCAGGGATCCTGAACATCTCTGATCCAAGCCTGGACAAAGAAAGAAAGTCTGCCCCCTACTAGATCCGGTCCCGGATCGGGGGCCGCCCCTTCATGCTGTCTTGGTAGCGGCAGCAGGCTTCTTGGGTTGTTTACCCTTGTTCCAAGACTGGTTGGGTCTCCAGGTGGACTTGGCTTGAGAAAAATTCCCTTCCTGTTTAGAGGAAGAGGGTATTCCCTTGACGTTTCGAAAGGAACGAAAATTAATCTGTCGTCCCCTTTGCTTAGATGTTTTATCTTGAGGGAGAAGGTGATCTTTACCTCCCATAATATCAGAAATGATCTCCTTCAAGTCCGGCCCGAACAGGGTCTTTCCCTTGAAGGGAATAGCCAATAGCTTAGATTTTGAGGATACATCCGCAGACCAAGACTTTAACCATAAGGTTCTTCATGCTAAGATGGCGAATCCTGCATTCTTAGCCGACAATTTGGCGATCTGAAAAGAAGCATCCGTAATAAAAGAATTAGCCAGCTTAAGGGCCTTAATTCTATCCTGTATTTCCTCTAAAGCGGTCTCAGTCCTAAGGGGCTCTTCTAGATTATCAAACCAAAAAGCGGCCGCAGTTGTGACTGTTACAATGCAGGCCGTCGGTTGCAAAAGAAACCCTTGATGAACATAAAGTTTTTTGAGAAGACCCTCCAACTTCTTATCCATGAGATCTTTGAAAGCACAACTGTCCTCTATAGGAATAGTTGTACGCTTAGCCAGGGTAGAGATAGCTCCCTCCACCTTAGGGATCGTCTGCCAAGAATCCTGCACGGTGTCAGCTATAGGGTACATTTTCTTAAACATAGGGGAAGGGGAGAACGGGATACCCGGTCTTTCCCATTCCCTAGCAATAATTTCCGAAATTCTCTTATGAACCAGAAAAACATCAGAATAAGAAGGGACCTCCAAGTATCTGTCCATCTTACACAATTTCTCTGGAGGGACCACAATAGAGTCACAGTCGTCCAGAGTCATCAAAACCTCCCGTAGTAACAGACGGAGGTGTTCAAGCTTAAACCTGAAAGACATCACTTCCGAATCTGTCTGGGGTAATACACTTCCTGAGTCAGACAGTTCCCCCTCAGACAGGGCCTCCCTACCCCCCAATTCAGAGCCCTGGGAGGGTACATCGGAGATAGCCATCAAAGTATCAGAAGTCGCAGGGACCACCTGGGCCTCTTTCCTACTGTGTTTGCCTTGCAAAACTGGCAATTTAGACAAAACTTCTGAAAGGGTGGATGACATAACTGCAGCCATATCCTGCAGAGTAAATGAAGCAGACGCTGTTGAAGAACATGGCGTCGCTTGAGCGGGAGTTAAAGGCTGTGAGATTGGGGAGAAAGTTGCGGCATACCCTAAATCTCATCATTCTAAGAGCAATCCTTAGACATATCTTTATTAAAGAAAATCTGCTCCTTACACTGTAAGGCCCTCTCCTCTAAAATGGAGCGCCTAAGATAGCTTGTATATGCTAGCCACAAGCGGACTTAGGAGCCGTAATGAATGCTGCCGATCCGTACACCTCAGCAAAACTAACTGCGCGGCTGAACGCGCAAAACTAGACCCCGCCCTTCGTGGGCATACACAACACACCCCGGGAAAAAACAAACTGAGTACCGTCATACACCGGAGTCCGATAGAGAGTATTTTATCTCCCTCTGACTCCGGCATTACTCCCAGTGTCAGCCCCATATTCACAAGTTCCTCCTCCATGTTAGCAAACACATAGGGCATGTAGTGAACTCCGCACTAACATAATAAGTGAATCGCCCATTGCGTCAGCAATTGAATCTAACGCAGCTCCCAGCGCTTCTAAGCCTATTTGTTCATGCCAGATGAGTTGGGAAAAGTGCAACATGTCGATATCCTATTTTCAATAAAAATGACAACCCACACCTGTTGTAAGGGGAAGCCCTTACCTGATCCTATAACCCCTCACAGAAAAAGGCAGAGTACAGTCAGTTCTGGGATATGCTGCAGAGCCCCAGAAATAAAGGACTGCACTTACCTCCATGCTGAGGAACAGCATGATAATCTCACAGTGCCAAGAGGTCCACTCTTCCTCCTGAGGTCCTGTGAAGGTAGAAGGGTCTTAGTTAATATTCTAAGACCGTACACAGAGAAGCAGCACAAGCATGGGAGGCGCAGTGAAGCTAAAAACTCCACTAGTTCCCATAACCTAAAAGGCTATTTCCAAACGCTGCTCTGTAGTAAAATAGTACACTTGGCACCATTTAAAAATAAAAAATTCTTGATTGAAGAATCCAAACTAACACCTCACTTTACCTCTTCCTATCACTAACACAGGCCAAGAGAATGACTGAAGTGTGAGGGAAGGGAGAAGCTATATATACAGCTCTGCTGTGGTGCTCTTTGCCTCCTCCTGCTGACCAGGAGGCGATATCCCATAAGTAAGGATGAAATCCGTGGACTCGTCATATCTTGTAAAAGAAAACAGGGTTAACAATAGAAATACCCTGCTATGGAAGCGTCAAAATTTCCCTTTGTAGCTGCTCAGCCGCAATATAACTGAAAAACAGTAATATAACGTAATAAATGAGAACCCCTTTCAGCAGGTAACAGGTCCCACTAGGTCCCTGATTTTCCAGTCCTGTCTATAAATCTTCCTGTAATATATATATGACTTACCCTCCAGGGTCTTCTGCTGTTGAGCAGTCACAGCAGCTTCAGGTTTGAAAGCCACCTGATCGCTGACAGGGACCTGAAGAAAAAGAAAGAGCAGAGTAACCAATCCTGGCTTTCTATGAAGGGATAGCAATAATGTAAGAAATAAAGCAAAGACAACCTCGCCGCTTTCTAACTGCTAACAGTCACCATTACTCTTACTAAAGAGATTGACATGGACACAGCATAGCCCCTAATCCTTGCTTGCAGGAAAAAGTACCCATAAAAGGATTCAATATCTTCAGACACCATCTTCACATACCCTCCATTGACAGAGAGAATGACTGGGGATTATGGGTAAGGGAAGTCACACTTAACAACACTAGTAATTGAAATGACGCTGTGGACTCTCCATGTCATAGGAAAGAAATGAAAAAAAGCCCTATTCTAAAAAAAAAAAAAAATCCTAAACTAAAAAAACCTAAGGAAAAAAAAAACACCCCCAAAAATCCTCAGTTTAAAAACCCTAAAGTTTCTTCTCCAACTTGACTCTGACTCCTACATGATTGACTTCCGGCGATGTTCCCCTTCTTTATTCATGGCTGCGGTCCTCTGGGGCGGCCTTCTTTATCTTCATGGTGGCAGTCCTCTTCTATCTTATGTCTTCCATCCAATCCTTCTTCATGCGGTCCTCACCGCAGACAAAGCTTGAATAGGAGGTTCCCCCATATATAGGGGTGCCCTTACATTTATATTGGCTACATTTTTTTAAATACATTTTTATTGAGGTGACATGTCACTTTTAGACAAATATAGGGGATTGCTTATCCATAAACATGTAGATTGATGACATTTATAGCATAATAGCGTTCATGAAAAGGAAGAAATCTGTTTCTAAGTTATGGTGTGATCTGCTAATGGAATGTGCTGTGTGAATTAGTTTCACCTGAAATAGGATAAAAGATAGTCTAAAATAGTGTTAAGCCTATGTAAATGGAACCTCATTTTCTGTAGTATAAATTGTATTATGGGAACTACAGCTCAGGTTTCTTGAGGAACAGATGAGTAAGAACACTTATTTTAATTAGTAGTTACATGGCATAGTTTAAACAATTAAAGTGAAAGTAAATCCTAGCGTTTTACAAACGCTAGGATTTACTATTGAAACAAATAAAGGGGACTTTCGTTCATGAAGTATAAGATACTTCATGTAGAAAGCTCCTTCATTTGTATCAGTCGATCGCTGTTTTTACCTTGTACAGGAGCACACGGCAAAAAAAAAAAATTAGCTAAGAGGTGACGTTTTCACCTCTTAACCAATAGCCGTGCGGTAAATCCGGCTCGGCCCCCATGGGAGCTTTCTACATGAAGTATCTTATACTTCATGAATGAAAGTCCCCTTTATTTGTTTCAATAGTAAATCCTAGCGTTTGTAAAAACGCTAGGATTTACTTTCACTACACAGCTTTAATAAGCCATAACAAAACAAGCGAATGGCACTATAATATTCAGTTAGATATGGTAGTGTTCCCAATAATTTTGATTACTTACACACCAATACTATGAAGATCAGTATAATGCTATCTCACTATATTACAGTGACATTCTAGAGAGTAAAGATAACCAGTGCAAGAAAGCTGTGTAGTGTTATAAGGGTATGAATAAAGCGTTACAGCGTTTTTCCTTATGGCTTTGGTGGTTTATGTTGAATATGAGAATCAGTCTAATGCTAGCTGGCTGTGGCATGAGTAAATTGTGTAAGGGCTTACTAATAAGGGCCATAGTGTTCCAAATGATCAGAGGCAAAAATATAGAACAGCTGTGTAAGGTGAGGGAGACGTGGGTCTTAAAAAAAGGGAATATATTGGTATATCTGGTATGTCCGATTAGAGTCATTATTCTGAAACACAAAGGGAATGGGGACAAAAGTCCATATAGAGTTAGTTAAGTCTTGTGGGTTCTTGATACTATGAGAGCACTATGGCAATTTGAGGAGAGTAGCACGACAAGTATGTTATGGTATGTTACGCCTGTATGGAATAAGAGAAGGGCCCTCACAAATGGTGTCTGCTACTATTGAAGGGTTTGGAGCCAGCAAATGATAAATCTAATATAAATGGAAGCATATTAATAAATATACTTTTAACCAAAATGGATATCTCACTTGTAATCTTCTTAACTTGTGAGAGAGAAATTAAGTATATGGCTTAGAGTCCCATAAAAACAAACAAAAAAAAGAAGAAGAAAAGCAACATGGGGAAAGTTCTAGATGCTAAACATATATTGAGGGTTTACTGAAAAGAGTCACTGAAGCTCTCTATTTCTTAGATACAGGACAGCAATAAATACAACAATGGAATCTATCAGGAAACCGTCATTGTCCACACATAACATATGGCATGACGATTCTCTGTATTCACTGTCCCTTCTATTAGATTGATAGATTAGTGGGGACCTTGCCTACCAGCTGTGGGAAGAACACTGACCCATATATCTACGGTTAGCTAATGACACCCGTGAAAAGCACTCCGGAAACGTTCATGGTTGCTACCCGACTCCCTTTTTAGTGTGAATGAGAGACAGAAGCAGCCTGGAGTCGATAATTGGGAGTATAGCTGGAAATGTGAAATGTAGGAAACAGTCCCTTGAACTTTGCCACAGTAGCGTTGTCGCCAAGAAGGGTCTGTATTCTGTGTCTCAAAACTTGGATTGGCTCCTGGGCTGTTGCTCGTTGCCTGAAATGGGAAGTTGCCTCTAGCTGTAAGATCAATAGATCTGATGTGTGATGGAGGCCAAGATCACGTTTCATTGTGCCGACTTGATCCTCTCTGAGACTGTTCCGTGAGCTAAACTGAGATCTATGGGCTGCAGATGGATCTTGAAAGTCGCTGTCCAGGTGAGGATCCGGTATCTGCCTGCTCCCAACACCTCCAATGAGATTCCCCTCAAGGGCTTGTAGATAACCTCCTTTCCCTACCCGGGGGCCAGCCGCATCCCCTGGTGCATATGTAAGCAAGAGGTTTGAGGTATTCAAGGTCTGTATAGGTGTATGGGTTGGGGCACTGCTTCAAAAAGTTGAACGGAATGGCTTATTCTCAGTGCGTGAACACCGTTTGTCCGCCTCATCCGACTCCTCCATTGTTGTTGTGAGTTTTCCCCCATGTTCTGCATCGGGCTGAATTAGCTGCGTTAGATCTTTAAATTGGTTTACCATCTTCCTTTCTAAAGCTGCAAACAGGGCTTGTATTTCTTTATGAAAGTCCTCCATTATTTGGTTATCCAAAGTATCCAGAGGTGTTGTGTTATTATCTGTATACCCGGTTGCCCGGGGATGTCATCTTCCAGCAATGCAATTGTAAGGACCAGCAGTCCGGTTAAGATCTCTTAAAAATATAATAAGGATGTCATTTGATACAGAAAAACTTTCTCTTCATGTTAATGCCAAAATCTGTGTTGGATGGTTTGAGAAAGTTTATGTTTCCTAATGGATTGAGAATCTGCAGGAGAGAGCACTGAAAAGAGCGGCAATCTTAGTTGCTGGTCCAGACACGCCCCCCATATTGGCTAAATTTTGAATTCTTAGTTAAATCAACTAATAGGATTAAAGCTTTTTCTATTGGTTGATTGGACTAAAAATTAAAAAAAAATCAGCCAATAGAAATGTAATTTAATTTAGAAATGTATTTATTTAGAGAGAGTAAATGTGTAGGCTTCATATAAAAGAAAGTGTGCACTTTCATAATTTGCATACTATTTTACACATTTGGCATAACATAAGAACACATTCTAACTGTCATAAATACTGTATTTATTTAACAAATTGAAACCATATAGAAATGTTTTAGAAATAGAAGTCAGATGACAAATGGTAGATTGTAAAGTAGAACACCATAAAGTTAATAGTCCTAATATTTGCTGGAGGCCAAAGTCTTGTTTAACATGTAAATGCAACAAACTAGGGAAAACAAAATTGTTATTGGCACATTTGTAGGTTCCTTGCTTGGGGCTTTTCTCCTCCATTTGTCTCAAGGTTGGAGCTTTAGTAATCAAGGGCACAGATGAGAGCCACTCCGCGTTTTATCCAGTGCGTCTGAGGTTTGCTGCTGGGTAGTTCCACGGCTATGACATAGTTTGTGGAATGTCCCGTGGTAGAGAGAGTTCCTGAAGTAGACAAAATATTAAAGTTAAGAAGATATTACCTTGTCAAGACCTTTGGTTGCAAATTTGTATACACTGGAAACTGTAGTGACCTCACCTGCTCTTGTCAGAGTCTTGTAAATAGGGCACATGTATATGCAAGTCGTTGAAGGCTTGCGGTCAGGCACTGGGATCAGCCAGATGACCGCCATCTCTGTATAGAGCTCTTTAGGTCGAGACTCAGCCACCTCCATTATTGACCCATCCCAACGTGCTCCTTCTAGAAACAAACCATGAATATAACAGCCCTCAGATGGGCGCTGATTTAACTGTGTGACCGACTCTCCAAGAACCTGCAACAGCGCGGAAACACAGAACATGCCATAAATGGAAGCCAATCAAACCACACCATAGAACATTGTATTTAACATCAGATAACATTCTATACAATGTACAATAATCATGATTACACTAGCTGCTATAAAGTAATATATAATATGAGAGTGAGAAAGTAAAAGGGGAGGGGTTGGTGAGAGACAGAGAAAAAAAAGATGAGCCAGAGATTAGGAAAAAAGGTTTGAGGAAGCAGAGGTAGAAGGTTAGACGGAGATGGAGGATCGGAAAAGAGATAAAACAATAGAGGGGAAGAACATAGAAAGAATATAAGATACATTTATAAGATAAATATAAAGCAAAAAGAGGAGAGAAACTGTGAAACAGGGAAAGGAGGAAAAATGTCCTAGTTAGACTCATTTTCGAGGGATATTTCTTGACTGTACTGTGCATTGTCCTCCCTCCTTTCACGTAAAAAAACTCAGGTATATCAACCAATGGGAGGAAGATGTACTGGATCAAGAGGAGCCTTAGTTATTAAGAAATTTGTGGAGTCAATGTTTATAAATTACTCTATCAAAGAAACAAAGAGACAGTTTATATAGCACCTATCCATGTACTGAATATGGGTTTGGAGGTAAATAGGCATAGTTGCCATGGTTATGGTCTCATCATTTTTTAATAGGGAGAACTTGTTAATAAACATTCTACAGCAAAGCCAAACTATTAGTAATGGGAACTCAGTAGATGTTCTGGTTTAAAGAACAGTGGTTCGTTCTGACAGCATTTAAAACTGGGCCCAAATGAGCAGCTATTTGAAACACAACAGTTAATATGGCAACCACTAATCAGTAACTGTGAGACAATCTGTCTTTCTCACCTTAAAGTCAAAAGAGATTGTGTCAATGGATATCACATATTTCCTAGCAAAGTTCTGCAAGGTGCCTGTAAGAAACGCCTGTGGAAAAAACAATCCACTGATCCAAAAGACAGCTGGTATTCCATCATCAATCCACTTCTGTAGAAACTGGATACGCTGCAGAAGATCAATTACCCAAGAGGCCAATGGCTTCAAGGATGGATATGCCTGAAAGAACACCATTATTAGGTATATTAATATACTGTATATGCTTAAATCTTAATATTATGTGACAAATTAAATAAAGGACCAATGATCAGCAAAAGCGAGTAGAGAAATAATCAGGAGAAATGAAGTAACTAGAGGCGAGAAAAGGTTTTAAGAGGGTAAGCGGAGAAAAGGTACTAAGCAACATGGTCAATAAAGAACATAACATAACAGAAGAGAGAACAATCTGCGTTCTCACCTTTGATTTCCATAATTCTGGCACTGTGTTATTAAACAAACTGTCAGCCATTAGCTCCAACTGAGAAGACATAACCACTTGACCTTTCATTGCCTTTACTAAGTCACTCAGAGACTGTGATAGGACACGGAGCAAGTTGTTATACCTGAGGGAAGAGACAGATCACCGTTTACCTGTATGTTAATAGCTAAGAAATTCCAAGAGACAGGAGCAACACATTCCATAGCAGGTTAATCATAAAATAAGATTTTTTTTAATCTGATAACAAAGATTTTCTATATTTTTAAAGTGACTGTACACGTAGAGAGATATTATTTACTAAAACTGTGTAAAATCTCTCCCAGGTCCATGGAAATACAGCAGAAACTAATGACCCGGAGCAGCCAGGTTTCCTCCTTCTATCCTATATCCTCCTTCTATCCTATACAGAGTTCTTGATGTGAAGAAGGGACATATATGTCACAATATAATGATCAATTGTGTGTGATTTCTCTCTATGACTGCAGTTTTTGATTATTGGGCCCTATGTGTCAAGCCACCAATAGGTATCAAGCATGTCTGATTGTTATAGACATGATCAAAGTTTAAATAGTATAGAAACATAGTGCCCTTTACTGGACAACCCTAATATTACATCATCCTATCAAAACCATCATAAAACATTTTAAGGACTAGATTACAAGTGGAGTGCTATTTAACTATCCCACTCATACATTAACATCACTAGACAGAGGCTTTGGGTTGTGCTCGTATTACAAGTTGAAAGAAAAAGGTCTGTGCACAATTGAAAACCCGACGTGCGCAATGAGTTGGACTTAGAATATCACGACTGTATGAATGCATTCTTCCATAGAGTTCAATGTTGCACGGAAACTGCAAAAAAAAAAAACTTACACCCATATTTGCATGCAAACCTGATCGTTTTTATTTAAGTGCGCTAGACCTGACATGAATTATTAATATTTCACATTCAGAACAATGTATTTTTTATTGTAAATACATATTTCTATATCTATCTATCTATACAGATACCTGTTTATCTATTCCTATACATATTATAGGTATAGATATCAATTTTACATGAACATTATCATATATATATATATATATATATATATATATATATATATTTATATTCTATGTGAAGAATATAGGAATGTAAAATATGCGTAACACATATCAGAGACCTACCATATGGCTGATTTGCAGTGAATGACCTTTTGTGGTTGGTTGAAAAGGGAGACTGCAGTTGATTTGTCAGACTCTCTCTAACCATGTGTGTGGTTGACAGATATTGCAAACCACTTGCAATTCCAGGTCACCTTTTTTTTTTTTTAAAAAAAGGAGTCTGGTAACAATCAAATCCTCTATATTTGGTGTTTGACCCATACTGTCTGATATTTGTATGATGACACCATAGCTGCTAAAGAATTTTGCAACTAGTAGATGTGCCTTGTAGCACCATCCAATTAAATGAGTGAAAGGTGCAAGGTGGCAGCATAATGATTGTGTTTTATACAGAAGATAGTAGTTTCAATAAGCCATAAAATATCGATTCCATAGCCTGAAATAGAAATAATTAAAAATATTTATCTTGACCAACAAAAAAACTATATGGTTGACAAGGAAGGAAAAGGTAAGGTCAGAAGACTGAACATTCTTAATAATCTAGGACAACTAGAAAAAGCAATATATATATATATATATCTGTGTGTGTGATGTTAGACCACAAAAAATCCCCCATATTATCCCTGATGGAAGCAGTTAAAGAACAGTTGGATGGTTGGCAAGCCACTTGCAGTATTTTAGAAAGCACATGATACATTTCATATAAGATAAAAAGAAAGTAGAGAGCTCTCAGACCAGTGTCATCTAGGTATGAACACTGAGATCCATCCCCACAAAAGTACTGTAATTACTTGGTGTACACCACTGGGCCAATGCCAGCCAGATAATAAGGGCAGCAATCTAAATACTGGCAAAAGTAGAGTAATCTGGGATAGAAATGTACAGGGATTTGCAGGCCAGTATCGTTGAGATCGTTGAACTTGACAGCTGTCCCACCTTGGAGAAAAGTTGCAATGGTCTGTTCTTGTGTATTTTCTACTAACAAACGTTCTATTTGTTAAGTTTAATATCCACAATGTACTTTATAGCACTGTCCTTTGTCACAGGTCAAGAATCCAAAACCAGAATATGCCCTGCCTTCAGTGACATAATAACATAACTGGTGTGGTGAGTCAACGAAAAAGGCAAATGTGGAAAAACAAGCCTGGATAACTCAGAAGTCAAAAAAGCTATAAAACAAAATATTGGGCAAATTATATATTTGCAGTAATCCAGGAGGGCTGTTCATGATGGTGAAGTACTGTGCTGAGACAGTAAATATGTATTCATTATTTGGTGTTAAAGCACACAGATGCATAGTAAGCCAACACGACTCTGCTACATATATGTAAAATTGCACACAAGCCTATGCAATGAGATAATTACAAGTATGTTGCTAATATATAATACTCCATTATACACATTTTTAATTATGGCCAGACACCTAGGGAACTTACCTTATGACTTCTTGAATTAACACAGTGTTCATTGATTCCTCATACATTACAGGATACTTTGACATCACTTCCTGTACAGAAATCAGTGAAGGAAGCTTCTTTAAGATCCCTTCAGCAATCTCTTCCACTATCTATTATAGATAAAAGCAGAGTTGCAAATAAGATTTCCACCTACAGTCCTACTAAATTCTCATTCCTTGTATGCTGTCCTTAGGACCTCATTAATGGAACTCACCTCATCACGACTCCCTCCACTGCTCTGCATTCTTGGCTGTAACTTCACAAGAGACTCAAGCAGAGCAAATGTCTCGTTCTGCGCAAATGTTATGTTTGCATTCTCATGTAGACCAAACAGCTCAGTCAGATCATTTAGAGGAAGTGAACGGATGTATTGTAGGTAACCCTGAAATATTAGAATGGTGTGTATGAAATATCAAGGAGGAGAAATAAAGGTTAGAAACATATAAAGGTGAAGAGACATCTAAAATTAGCCATCAAAGAAAAAGTTAGAAGAAATCGACAGAAAAGTTAATTGGTACGAAGAGAACAAAATAATGTATATATAGGATGCATCTCACATTTAAGTCATAGGTTGGACTGATTTGACGGTACACTCCAGACTCTGAAAACGTATGATCTTCAGCTAGAACTGAAGGTTGGTAAAAGTCTTGAAGGATACTGAGCAGGCATCTTCGGTCCCAGTCATCAGTGACACGACCACCATAATTAATCTCACCAGCTGTATAACGCAGGACCTACAGAGAAGAGACAATGATCAATGCCTTCAAAATGGACAAACAAATTCCATAGTGCTGGGTTATCTGTATGTGTAAGATAGTTCCAAATAGCTACTGTGTACATATTTTATTCTCAATTGGTTCCTTGAAATCTGAGTATCCTGCTGCTTTGGAAATCTATTTGCATCATTCGCTTAGCATACTCACTTTGAATGGGATATCCATATACTCATCCAGAAACATCCGAAGCTGAGACATACAGATCCTCAAATCCCCATCTGTAAATTCATATGGGATGTTGAATCCTAACGGCCCAAATTTCCGTCTTTCCAAAGTGCTTCCATGGAACAAGCAAAGAGACAAAAGAAGGGCTTTATATTGAGGTGCCTGTTGGTTAAAAAAAATTGAATCAAAATCAATATGGCAAAACAGTACTGTAAAAGAATAGCAAGACAGATTTATCTGCTGAAATGTAAATATATAGAAAACTAAAACATTACATCATGCTTACCGAAACTTTCATATGACCAACATATAGATGGAAAACCCTAAGCCAGAAAATACATTTCTTTCATGTAATTGGCAAGAGTCCATGAGCTAGTGACGTATGGAATATACAATCCTACCAGGAGGGGCAAAGTTTCCCAAACCTCAAAATGCCTATAAATACACCCCTCACCACACCCATAATTCAGTTTTACAAACTTTGCCTCCTATGGAGGTGGTGAAGTAAGTTTGTGCTAAGATTTCTACGTTGATATGCGCTTTTAAGCATTTTGAAGCTCAATTCCTCTCAGAGTACAGTGAATGTCAGAAGGATGTGAAGGGAGTATCACCTATTGAATGCAAGGGTTTTCCTCACGGGAGATCTATTTCATAGGTTCTCTGTTATCGGTCGTAATGATTCATCTCCTACCTCCCTTTTCAGATCGACGATATACTCTCATATTCCATTACCTCTACTGATAACCGTTTCAGTTCTGGTTTGGCTATCTGCTATATGTGGATGGGTGTCTTTTGGTAAGTATGTTTTCATTACTTAAGACACTCTCAGCTATGGTTTGGCACTTTATGTATTTATATAAAGTTCTAAATACCGGTATATGTATTGTACTTATATTTGCCATGAGTCAGGTTTCAGTATATTTCCTTTTGCAGACTGTCAGTTTCATATCTGGGAAATGCATTTTTTTAGGAATTTTTTTTTCTTACCTGGGGTATAGTCTTTTTTTAATTGACTGTTATTTTAATTTCACGGGCAAAATTAGGCCCGCGAGGGCACAAAATGCCAAAATATATTGCGTCATTTTTGGCGCAAGATTTTTTTGGTGCAAAGTTATGTTCGATGACGCAAATTCGTCATTTCCGGCGTTTTAGTCGACGCCGAGTCCTTTCACAAGTCTTCAACGACGCAAGTGTGTCATTTCCGGATGTTGTTAGCACCAAAACAAATTCTGTTTGCGTTGTGCGTCATACTTGGCGCCAAATATTTTCATTATTTAAAACCCCATTCCTATATGCTTCTTGCCTTTTTTCTCTAACAGAGGGATATTCTGTTTACATTTTTTTCCCATTCCTGAAACTGCCATATAAGGAAATTGATAATTTTGCTTTATATGTTGTTTTTTCTCTTACATTTGCAAGATGTCTCAAGATGATCCTGTCTCAGAAATCACTGTTATTTCTCCAGCTGTGGTTTGTAATAGCTGTCATGATAAACTTTTACATGCAGATAATGTGTCCATCAGTAATAGTACATTGCCTGTTGCTGTTCCTTCAACATCTAATGTACAAGATATACCTGTGAATTTAAAATATTTTATTGCTGATTCTATTCAGAAGGCTTTATCTGCCATCTCGCCTTCTAATAAACGTAAAAGGTCTTTTAAAACTTCTCATAAAGTTGATGAAATTTCAAATGACCGGCAACATACTGAATTATCCTCCTCTGATGAGGGTCTATCTGATTCAGAAGATCCTTCTTCAGATATTGACACTGACAAATCTACTTATTTATTTAAAATAGAGTATATTTGTTCTTTGTTAAAATAAGTGTTGATTACATTGGATATTGAGGAAACTAGTCCTCTTGATATTAAAACTAGTAAACATTTAAATTCTGTTTATAAACCTCCTGTGGTTACTCTAGAGGTTTTTCCAGTTCCTGATACTATTTCTGATATGATTTCTAAGGAATGGAATAGGCTTGGTACTTATTTTATTCCTTCTTCAAGGTTTAAAAAATTGTATCCTTTGCCAGCAGTTACATTGGGGTTTTGGGAAAAGACCCCCAAAGTTGATGGGGCTATCTCTACTCTTGCTAAACGTACTACTATTCCTATGGAAGATAGTACTTCCTTTAAAGATCCTTTAGATAGGAAACTTGAATCTTATCTAAGGAAAGCCTATTTATATTCTGGTCATCTTCTCAGGCCTGCAATTTCTTTGGCTGATGTTGCAGCTGCATCAACTTTTTGGTTGGAACATTTAACGCAACAAGAATTGGTTTCTGATTTGTCTAGCATTGTTCGCTTGCTTCAACATGCTAATCATTTTATTTGTGATGCCATTTTTGATATCATAAAAATTGATGTTAGATCTATGTCTTTAGCTATTTTAGCTAGAAGAGCTTTGTGGCTTAAATCTTGGAATGCTGACATGACTTCTAAGTCTAGATTGCTATCTCTTTCTTTTCAAGGTAATAAGTTATTTGGATCTCAGTTGGATTAGATTATTTCAACTGTCACTGGGGGAAGGGAGTTTTTTTGCCTCAGGATAAAAGACCTAAGGGTAAATCTAAAGCTTCTAACCGTTTTTGTTCCTTTCGACAAATTAATGAACAGAAACCTAATCCTTCCCCCAAGGAATCTGTTTCCCATTGGAAACCTTCTTCAAATTGGAATAAATACAAGCCATTTAAGAAACCAAGTCAGCCCCCAAGTCCGCATGAAGGTGCGGCCCTCATTCCAGCTCAGCTGGTAGGGGGCAGATTAAGATTTTTCAAGGATGTTTGGACAAATTCTGTTCAAAATCAATGGATTCTGAGTATTGTCTCTCAGGGGTATCGAATAGGATTCAGAGTAAGACCTCCTGTGAGAAGATATTTTCTATCACGCATCCCAGCAAATCCAGTAAAGGCTCAGGCTTTCCTGAAGTGTGTTTCAGACCTGGAGCTTTCAGGGGTAATCATGCCAGTTCCGTTTCAGGAAGAGGGTCTGGGGTTTTATTCAAATCTATTCATTGTCCCAAAGAAAGAAAATTCATTCAGACCAGTTCTGGATCTGAAAATTTTGAATCATTATGTAAGAGTACCAACTTTCAAAATGGTGACTATAAGGACTATTCTGCCTTTTGTTCAGCAAGGTCATTATATGTCCACAATAGACTTACAGGATGCATATCTTCATATTCCGATTCATCCAGATCATTATCAGTTTCTGAGATTCTCTTCTCTAGACAAGCATTACCAATTTGTTGCTCTTCCTTTTGGCCTAGCGACAGCTCCAAGAATCTTTTCAAAGGTTCTCGGTGCCCTACTCTCTGTAATCAGAGAACGTGGTATTGCGGTGTTTCCTTATTTGGACGATATCTTGGTACTAGCTTCATCTTTACATTCTAAAGAATCTCACACAAATCAACTAGTGTTGTTTCTTCAAAGACATGGTTGGAGGATCAATTTACCAAAGTTATTTGATTCCTCAGACAAGGGTCACCTTTTTAGGTTTCCAGATAGATTCAGTGTCCATGACTCTGTCTCTAACAGACAAGAGACAATTCAAATTGGTTTCAGCTTGTCGGATCATTCAGTCTCAATCATTCCCTTCAGTAGCTATGTGCATGGAGGTTTTAGGTCTCATGACTGCGGCATCGGACACAATCCCCTTTGCTCGTTTTCATATGAGACCTCTCCAGCTTTGTATGCTGAACCAATGGTGCAGGGATTATACAAGGATATCACAATTAATATCCTTAAATCCCAATGTTTGACTGTCTCTGACTTGATGGTTAGATCACCATCGTATAGTTCTAGGGGCCTCTTTTGTTCGTCCAACCTGGACTGTGATCACAACAAATGCAAGTCTTTCAGGTTGGGGAGCTGTTTGGGGATCTCTGACAGCACAAGGGGTTTGGAAATCTCAAGAGGCGAGATTACCAATCAATATTTTAGGTTTCAGGGCTCTTCAAATTTGGCCTCTGTTGAAGAGATAACCGTTCATTTGTTTTCAGACAGACAATATCACAACTGTGGCATATGTCAATCATAAGGGTGGGACTCACAGTCCCCAAGCTATGAAAGAAGTATCTCGGATACTTGCTTGGGCGGAATCCAGCTCCTGTCTAATTTTTGCGGTTCATATCCCAGGTATAGACAATTGGGAAGCGGATTATCTCAGCCGTCTTTACATCCAGGGGAGTGGTCTCTCTATCCAGATGTGTTTTCTCAGATTGTTCAGATGTGGGGGTCTTCCAGAAATATATCTGATGGCTTCTCGTCTAAACAAGAAACTTCCCAGGTACCTGTCTAGGTCCAGGGATCCTTAGGCGTAAGCAGTGGATGCGTTGTCAGTTCCTTGGCATTACCAACCTGCTTATATTTTCCCGCCTCTAGTTCGTCTTACAAGAGTGATCTCCAAAATCACCATGGAACAATTGTTTGTGTTGCTGGTAGCTCCAGCATGACCTCACAAGTTTTGGTATGCGGATCTTGTTCGGATGTCCAGTTGCCAACCTTGGCCACTTCCATTAAGGCCGGACCTTCTGTCTCAAGGTCCATTTTTTCATCAGGATCTCAAATCATTACATTTGAAGGTATGGAAATTGAACGCCTAGTGCTTAGTCATAAAGGTTTCTATGATTTAGTGATGAATACTATGTTACAGGCTCGTAAATCTGTTTCTAGAAAGATTTATTATCGAGTTTGGAAGACTTATATTTCATGGTGTTCTTATAAATTTTCTTGGTATTCTTTCAGAATTCCTAGAATTTTACTGTTTCTTCAGGATGGTTTGGATAAGGGTTTGTCTGCAAGTTCCTTGAAGGGACAAATCTCTGCTCTTTCTGTTTTATTTCACAGAAAGATTGCTAAGCTTCCTGATATTCACTGTTTTGTACAGGCATTGGTTCGTATCAAGCCTGTCATTAAATCAATCTCTCCTCCTTGGAGTCTTAAAGGGACACTCAGGTTATGTTAAATTTTCATGATTCAGATACAGCATTTATTTTAAACAATTTTCCAATTTACTTCCATTAAAAAAAATGTACACATTCTTTTATATTTACAATTTTTGAGTCTCCAGATCCTACTGAGCATGTGCAAGAATTCACAGACTATACGTATATGCATTTGTGATTGGTTGATTGCTATCACATGGTATAAGGGGAGTGGAAATATACATAACTTTGAAATTTGTTATAAAAAAAATCTACTACTCATTTGAAGTTCAGACTAAGTGCTATTGCATTGTCTTGTTATCTTGCATTTGTTGATTATGCAAATCTAATGTGTTGACTGGTCCTTTAATTTGGTTTTGAAGGCTTTACAGGCTCCTCCATTTGAGCCTATGCATTATTTGGACATTAAACTACTTTCTTGGAAAGTGTTGTTCCTTTTGGCCATCTCTTCTGCTAGAAGAGTTTCTGAATTATCTGCTCTTTCTTGTGAATCTCCTTTTCTGATTTTTCATCAGGATAAGGCGGTTTTGCGGACTTCATTTAAATTCTTACCTAAGGTTGTGAATTCTAACAACATTAATAGAGAAATTGTTGTTCCTTCCTTGTGTCCTAATCCTAAGAATTCTTTGGAGAGATCCTTACATTCTTTGGATGTGGTAAGAGCTTTGAAATATTATGTTGAAGCTACTAAAGATTTCAGGAAGACTTCTAGTCTATTTGTTATCTTTTCTGGTTCTAGGAAAGGTCAGAAGGCTTCTGCCGTTTCCTTGGCATCGTGGTTAAACCTTTTGATTCATCAAGCTTATTTGGAGTCGGGTCAAGCCCCGCCTCAGAGAATTACAGCTCATTCTACTAGATCAGTCTCCACTTCGTGGGCTTTTAAGAATGAAGCTTCAGTTGATCAGATTTGCAAAGCAGCAACTTGGTCTTCTTTGCATACATTTACTAAATGCTACCGTTTTGATGTATTCGCTTCTTCGGAAGCAGTTTTGGTAGAAAAAGTCTTTAGGCAGCTGTTTCAGTTTGATTCTTATGCTTATGTTTTAAGTTTTTTCTTTTCATTCATGAGAATAAACTTATATTTTGGGTTGTGGATTATTTTTTTTCAGCGGAAAATGGCTGTTTTTATTTTTATCCCTCTCTTTCTAGTGACTCTTGCGTGGAGTTCCACATCTTGGGTATTGCTATCCCATACGTCACTAGCTCATGGACTCTTGCCAATTACATGAAAGAAAACATAATTTATGTAAGAACTTATCGGATAAATTCATTTCTTTCATATTGGCAAGAGTCCATGAGGTCCACCCTTTTTATGGTGGTTATGATTTTTTTGTATAAAGCACAATTATTTCCAAATTCCTTTGTTGATGCTTTTTACTCCTTTCTTTTTCACCCCACTACTTGGCTATTCGTTAAACTGAATTGTGGGTGTGATGAGGGGTGTATTTATAGGCATTTTGAGGTTTGGGAAACTTTGCCCCTCCTGGTAGGCTTGTATATCCCATACTTCACTAGGTCATGGACTCTTGCCAATATGAAAGAAATTAATTTATCAGGTAAGTTCTTACATATATTATGTTTTTTAGAGTCATATAAGACTCCTGCAAAATAACTGATTTGTTAAAGGGACATGAAGCACAATAATGTTCTTACATGATTCAGATAGCAAATACAATTTTTAACAACTTCCCAATTTACTTCTATGATCTAATTTGCTTTGTTATCTTGGTACCCTTAGTTGAATAGCATACCTAGGTAGGTCCAAGAACAGGAAACTAGTTGCTAATTGGTGGCTGCACATATATGCATCTTGTCATTGGCTTACTGATGTTTTAGCTTGCTCCCAGTAATGCATTGCTGCTCCTTCAATAAGGGATACAAATAGAATGAAGCTAAATTGATAATTGATGTAAAATGGAAAGTTGTTTAAACTTTTATGCTCTATCTGAATTATGAAGGGAATATTTTGAGTTTCATGCCCCTTTAATTTGCAGGAGTGTCAGATGCATTATACATATATGGGTATATTTGGGTTTATGAGAATATTTGTTGCACTGCTAGAGTGAGCCAAGATCTGAACATTAAAGGGACAGTGACTCCTAGGTACTTCCTGCCCAAGCTCTTTAGCTGCTAGGTACTTCCGACTAATGGTAATGCTCACTGGAAAGTATAAATAGTTAATAAAGGGAAATGAAACCCAAAATCTTTTTTTGAGTCAAACAGAGCATACAATTTGTAAAAAAAATTCCAATTTACTTCTATTATAAAATTTTCTTTGTTCCCATGGTATTCTTTGTTGAAGAGATACCTAGGTAGGTTTCTGAAGCATTCCATGGCAGGAAATAGGAAATGCTCTTGCAGATGGATAACATTCTTAAAAAACTGTGTCCCAGACACACTCATGCTCCTAAACTTATGTCCATTTTTTTCAACAAAAGATACCAAGAGAAGGAAGAGAATTTGATAAAAGAAATAATTTAGAAACTGCCTGCTCTGTCTGAATCATGAAATAATTTTTACCTCTTAACAACCAAGGACATGCCAGGCACATCCTACAAAGACCGTTCGTTAACGACCAAGGACATGTCTGGCACGTCCTCTGGGGTTTCAAGCGGTGGAAGCGATTGTGATCGCTTCCAGGCGCTTTCAGGGTATTGCAGCGATGCCTCAATATTGAGGCATTGTGCAATACCCTTTTTTCATAAACTGATGCAGAGAGAGCCACTCTGTGGTGCCAATCGTTGGTGGCGTGGGAGGGATACGAGGGAGGTGGGTGGGTGGCCCATCGCTGGTGAAGTTCCGGCGAGCGTGGATCTTGTACCTGTAGTAGAATAATTTCAGGGAAGCGCCAGGGGCAGAGGGCCTCTTCTACGTCTTTGTCTATTTGGTTGAGGAGTTTGATGTGCTTGGCCTATGAGACAGCGGGACATAAGCCTCCTCAGAGGATCACGGCTCATTCAACTAGAACTGTGGCTTCGTCTTGGGCCTTCAAGAATGAGGCATCTATGGAGCAGATTTGTAAGGCGGTCTACCTGGTCCTCCTTACACACTTTTACAAAGTTTTACAAATTTGACAATTTTGCTTCTGCGGAAGCTGTCTGAGATGGAACCTAGTAAGGGGATGACATCTATGCTGGAGACCATGAGCCCGATCATCTCCATACACTGAGCCACCAAAGGGCTTGAGGAGGACTGAAGGGCAAGACAGGTGGACGCAATCTTCCTGCGTCGTTGATCTGTGAGAATTATTTTCATAGACATAGAGTCTATTATCGTGCCCAGGAACTCCACCCCATTGCTGGGAACCATAGAACTCTTTCCTGAGTTGATCTTCCAACCGTGAGATTGAAGAATGAAAATAAGAGCCCTCAAATGATCCACTGTGAGGCTGAACGACGGTGTCTGGACTAGGATGTTGTCCAAATAGGGTACCTTCATGCCGATTTTGTCTCGGCGGGCTTCTTGTTCTGCTTGGACTTGTTCCAAGACTGAGCAGGCTTTCAAGTTCCCTTGGATTGATCCACTTTTGCGGCGGGCTGGTGGCGCTGGGCCTTGTCTGCACGAAAGGGACCAAAAGTAGATCCATTATGCCTTCTTATCCTGCCGTAGGAAAGCTCCCTTGCCTCCCGTAGCCGTGGATATAATCAAATCCAATCCTGGACCGAACAGAATCTTTCCTTGAAAAGGCAGACAACAGCCTCAACTTAGAGGTCATGTCCGCAGACCAAGACTTTAGTCACAGAGCCCTGCAAGCTAAAACTGAGAATCCTGAAACCTTTGTGTTCAGGCGAATAATTTGCATATTGGCGTCACAAATAAAATAATTGGCGACCCTCAACGCCTTAATCTTATCCTGTATCTCGTCAATGGTAGTCTCCCTCTCGACCATATCACACAGAAATTCACACCAATATGCCGCTGCCGGTTGAAAAACAAACCCTTTGTGCTGAAACGTTTTCCTTAACATGTTTTCCAACTTTTTATCCATGGGCTCTTTAAACAATGAACTGGTGCACAGCTGCATTTAGCTGCCTTTTAATTACCAAAAAGCAACGCCAAAGCCATATATGTCTGCTATATCTGAACAAAGGGGATCCCAAAAAAGCATTTACAACCATTTGTGCCATAATTGCACAAGCTGTTTGTAAATAATTTCAGTAAAAAATCTAAAGTTAGTGAAAAAGTTAACAATTTTATTTATTTGATCGCATTTGGCGGTAAAATGGTGGCATGAAATATACCAAAATGGGCCTAGATCAATACTTTGGGTTGTCTACTACAAAAATACATATACATGTGAAGGGTTATTCAGGGATTCCTGACAGATATCAGTGTTAAAATGTAACTATCGCAAATTAAAAAAAAATAAAAAAAATAATGGTTTGGAAATAGCAAAGTGCTACTTGTACTTATTGCCCTATAACTTGCAAAAAAAGCAAACAACATGTAAACATTGGGTATTACTAAACTCAGAACAAAATTTAGAAACTAATTATCTTGGGTGTTTTTTGGTGGTTGTAGATGTGTAACAGATTTTGGGGGTCAAATTTAAAAAAAGTTTTTTTTTTTTCAATTTTTTCATCATATTTTATATATTTTATAGTAAATTATAAAATATGATGAAAATAATGGTATCTTTAGAAAGTCCATTTAATGGCGAGAAAAACTGTATATAATATGTGTGGGTACAGTTAATGAGAAAGAGGAATATAACAGCTAAACACAAACACTGCAGAAATGTAAAAATAGCCCTGGTCCTTAACAGTAAGAAAATTTAAAAATGGTCTGGTCACTATGGGGTTAATGCCACTAAGCATTTATAGTTAGGTCCCTAGCAGCAAATGATCATCCATGATATTGGTTTTTATGTTCTTTTAAGCAAAAAAACAGCTAATAAGAAAGAATTATAGAGACAATATAGTAATCATTTCCAGAGCAAGAAATGGAAATTCAGTTAGAAGAAGAGGAGGGGGTGCATACAAAATAATTGTACCAAGCGGTGGCTAGTTGGGAGCAAGTACAATCACGCACCTTACTGCTTTCACTCAGTTGCGCATCAGTCAGATTTGTGTAAGTGCGCAACAGGTTGGCTTTCACTCCACGAGGAGGTTCAAGGGTGAGTTTAGAGCCATTCTGCAGGATGGATACTGGGAACTGGTTACTGGGCAGACTGGTCAGCCAGAGGCGGAAATCTCGGTGCACCTACAAAGTAACAGAAAAAATAAAAAAATAAACTTTTTAAAAAATGTATAATTTTTAAAGAAATGTAAAAATATTTTTGTATTTTTATTTTTTTTATAAATTTTTAACATAGCCATTTAGGTATAACTTTATTTAAGTTATAAAGTATACTTATTCATAGGAGCATGTACGTAAACTCAAAAGTATATACAACCAACACAACTAATTGTATGCTAATGTTTTGGGATCTGTTAACTGTATGCAAATTATGCTAGTTTGAAAGAGGGACCACATATTATGTTAGGTATAAAATTTTAAACTGCAGCTCGTTTTTATGTGTACTGTGTATGTATTTTCTTGGATCAAACTTGTTTTATAGTTGTGGCCATATTCTGACAATTATTTTGTCATATACACTTCTTTAGTTTTACGCATTTCATATGAATTAAATATTCTTTTCTATACATCTGATTTTTTACTATCTGATTATTGCCAATTAACATCCTCTAGCTCCCACCAGAGCTCTCAACACAACCCCTTTTTCTTTGCTACAAAGTAACAGAATAGTTGCAATTTAGTCAAGGCAAAAAACAAAAAAATGCTTACCTGATAAATTTCTTTCTTTCTTGACACAGTGAGTCCACGGATCATCATCAATCACTGTTGGGAATATCACTCCTGGCCAGCAGGAGGAGGCAAAGACCACCACAGCAAAGCTGTTAAGTATCACTTCCCTTCCCACAACCCCCAGTCATTCGACCAAAGGAAAAGGAGAGAAAGGAAATAACACAAGGTGCAGAGGTGCCTGAGGTTTATATAAAAAACTGTCTGACAACAGGGAGGGCCGTGGACTCACCGTTTCAAGAAATAAATAAATTTATCAGGTAAGCATACATTTCCTTTTCTTTCTAATGACACGGTGAGTCCACAGATCATAATCAATTACTGTTGGGAACCAATATCCAAGCTAGAGGACACAGATGATAAGGGAGGGACAAGACAGGTAACTTAAACAGAAGGCACCACTGCTTGCAAAACCTTTCTCCCAAAAGAAGCCTCAGCCGAGGCAAAAATATCAAAATTATAGAATTTAGAAAAGTGTGCAAAGAAGACCAAGTCTCAGCCTTACAAATCTGTTCTACAGAGGCCTCATTCTTGAAGGCCCAAGAAAAAGACACCACCCTAGTGGAATGAGTTGTATTTCTCTCAGGAGGCTGCTGTCCAGCAGTCTCATAAGCCATACAAATAACACTTCTCAACCAGAGAGAAAGAGAAGAGGCAGTAGCTTTCTGGCCTTTACGTTTACCAGAAAAGCAAACAAACAATGCAGAAGACTGACAAAAGTCCTTCGTAGTCTGCAGATAGAATTTAAGAGCATGCACAACGTCTAAGTTGTGCAACAAACAATCTTTATGAGAAGAACGAATAGGACAGAGAGAAGGAACATCAATTTCCTGATTAATATTTCTATCCAAAACAACAGGAAGAAAACCAAACTTGGTACGGAGAACTGCCTTATCTGCGTGAAATACGAGATAAGGAGAATCACACTGCAATGCTGAGAGTCCAGAAACCCTTCGAGCAGAAGAAACAGCAGTAAGAAACAAAAACATTCCAAGATAATAACTTAATATCTATGGAATGCATATGCTCAAATGGAGCCTGTTGACACACTTTAAGAACAAGATTAATGCTCCAAGGAGGAGCAACTGATTAAAACACAGGCCTGATTCTGACCAGGGCCTGGCAAAGGATTGTACATCCGGCACATCCGCCAGACGTTTGTGCAGCAGAATGGATAAAGTAAAAATCTTCTCAAGGCCTTCCTGGAGAAAAGATAAGATCCTTGGGATCCTGACCTTACTTCAAGAAAATCCTTTAAACACACCAATAAGATATTTACGCCATATCTTATGGTAAATCTTTCTAGTGACAGGCTTACAATCCTGAATCATAGTCTCAATGACCGATTCGGAAAACTCACGCTTAGCTAAAATCAAGCGTTCAATCTCCAAGCAGAAAGCTTCAGATAAACGAGATTTGGATGAAGAAAAGGCCCCTAAAGCAGAAGATCCTTCCTTAGCGGAAGTCCACAGAGGTAGAGACGACATCTCTACTAGATCTGCATACCATATCCTGCAAGGCCACGCAGGAGCTATTAGAATCACAGATGCTCTCTCCTGCTTGATCCGGGTGATGACTCGGGGAAGGAGAGCAAACAGATGACAAGATATGCCAACTTTAAGTTTCAAGTAACTGCCAGAGCATCTATCAGAAAGGCTTGACGATCTCTCAACCTCGAACTGTACTTAGGGAGTTTGGTGATCTGACTAGACGCCATCAGATCCAATTCTGGTAACCCCCATTTGGTTGTTATCCTGGAGAACACTTCCGGATGGAATTCCCACTCCCCGAGATGTAAAGTCTGTCTGCTCAGAAAATCTGCTTCCCAATTGTCCACTCCTGGAATGTGGATGACAGATAGACAGCAAATGTGAGCCTCCGTCCACTGGATGATCCGTGCCACCTCCTTCATGGCTAAGGAACTCCGAGTTCCCCCTTGGCGGTTGATGTAGGCCACTGAGGTTATGTTGTCCATCTGGAACCTGATAGCCCGGGTTAGGGCCAGCTGAGGCGAAATCATCAACTCCAGAATGTTTATGGGGAGAGCAAATTCCTCCTGAGACCGAAGTCCCTGTGCCTTCAACAAGTCCCAGACTGCTCCCCAACCCAACAGGCTGGCATCCATGGTCACAATTACCCAAGAGGGTCTCTGAAAGCATGTCCCCTAGTAAAGATGTTATTGAGACAGCCACCACTGTAGGTATTCCCTACATAATATATTAATAATAATACCTTGCAGCTTGATCCAGAGCTATTCTCTGAGATAGATCTGTATAATCTCCATTCCACTGAGCGAGCATGCACAGCTGCAGAGGTCTCAAATGGAACCGAACAAACCGAACTATGTCAATGGAAGCCATCATCAACCCAATTGCTTCCATGCACTGGGCCACTGATGGCTGTGCCGCCGACTGTAGGGCCAGGCAAGTGGACAGAAACTTGGCTTTTCTGACCTCCGTCAGAAATATCTTCATAGAGAGTCTATAATGGTTCCTAAGAAAGTCACTCTTGTAGACGGAACAAGATAACTCTTTTCCAAATTGATCTTCCCACTGTGTTGGAATGAAGAAATGCCAACAATATCCTTGTTGCAAGGATGGTGCCTCAACCAGAATGTTGTCCAGATAAGGCGCCACTGCAACTCCCCGAGCCCACATTACATCTAATAGAGCTCCTAGGACCTTAAAAAAAATTCTGGGGGCAGTGGCGAGGTCAAATGGGAGCACTACAAATTGAAAATGTTTGTCTAGATACGCAAACCTCAGATATTTGTGATGATCCCTGTGAATGGGAGCTTGCAGGTACGCATCCTTCAGATCTATGGTCGTCATGAATTGACCTTCTTGAATCAGGGGAGGAATGAAGCGGATAGTCTCCATCTTGAAGGACGGTACTCTGAGGAATTTGTTTAGTAGCTTTAGATCTAGAATGGGCCTGAAAGCTCCCTCCCTTTTTTGGGAACCACAAACAGGTTTGAGTAAAATAAGAGACCCTGTTCCTGAC
This sequence comes from Bombina bombina, assembly GCF_027579735.1. Lineage (NCBI taxonomy): Eukaryota > Metazoa > Chordata > Amphibia > Anura > Bombinatoridae > Bombina > Bombina bombina. The sequence goes on along the minus strand of NC_069505.1, from coordinate 373,177,422 downwards.
TTGGAACTGGAACCATCACTCCCATGAGGGAAAGATCCTGTACACATTTCAAGAATGCCTCTCTTCTTATCCGGTCTACAGATAACTTTGAGAGGTGGAACCTGCCCCTGGGAGGAAAAGTCCTAACTCTAACTTGTACCCCTGGGACACTATGTCCCCTGCCCAGCCCCCCACCTGGATCAATCCTGGATTGGGGCAAAACTTCATTTTGTCTAAAACAAGAATATCAGAAACATTCCTGTCAGATTCGGACCAAACAAGGTCCTACCCTTGGAAGGAACCGTCAGAAGCTTGAATGCAGAGGAAAAAAAAAACACTGATCATGATAAAATTAACTGGCCTGCCCACAAGTCATGAGGGCTAGCACAACCAGATAGATATATTGGCTCCCTGCTTGAAGACTAGCATGGTAGCATCAGAGATAAAGGAATTGGCTAGCTTAAAAGACTTAATTCTGTACTGAATTTCCTCTCAAGGAATCCCTACCAATTAGGACAAACAAGGCATTGCACCAATAGTGGAAAACCCACATATCCGTGAAAAAAATGTAGTCCATTAATCCTGAAGAACAGCCATTCTCTCTAGAAATTGTAGTTCTCTTGGCCAGAGTAGAAATGTCCTACTACTATTGGCACTGTATGCATGATAGTCAATGGAGACAAGGACAGGAACCATCCTTTAAAATATAGGAAACAGGGAAACTCCAAAAGTAGCCCTCCCATTCCTGTCTAGCACGGATTGGTATAGGAAAAACTGAGAAATCATATTATCTATAAAGATCACTAACTTCCTTAAGGATTGACAATGTCAGACAAATCGGAGTCACTCCAATGTAGACAAACCTCCTTGAAACACACATGAAGGTGTACAGGCTGAAATCTGAAGAATACAATTTCAGCATCAGATAAAGGAATCATACTGTCCAACTCTGAGATTTTACCCTCAGAGACTACTGACGTTTCCTCCCCATCAGTCTACGAGGAAGGCAGTCAGAGTAGTATCAGGCGGAACATAAACCTTACTATCTGAAGCCATAATGTTCCTCCTGCGATCTTCCACTAAAAATAGGAAAAGCAGATAAAGCCACAGATACCCAAAGGATACCTGAGCAGCATTCTGCAGGCAAATAACTCCTCTAGGAGATTATGAGGAACCGCAGGGCACCTCCGGTGACGCCATCGAGGCTTGGGACGTGTAAGGAGAAACTGTTGTAATGCTTACACAGTATCATCCTGTAAGACATTGGGTTCAGAGGCAATATCTCTATCTTAAGAGAACCAGCGAACAAGAACATACAAAACAATATAATGTCTGACAAGTTGTTTAACGCAAGAACATTGTAGGGTCTAGAGTTAATCCAGGGACCTCTCCTGAGCCACTGGAGAACTCTTAGCAAAAATGCAATTTAATATATCAAACACAAAACTGTCACTTTAAACAGTTAATTTAAATAATGGTGTTTCAGGCACAGTATAATTAGTGATGATTGACACATACAATAAAAACTATTCAAATAAACGTTCTCCATATCATTATAAGGAACGTTTAGCATTTACAAAATAGATTGAATAGCATAACATTTTAACTTTAACAATGTGCTGTAAAAAAGCATATAAGCCGGAGACAGAGAGGCGGGGTCACGTGACTGGACCCGGCAAAAAATTCTAAATGACGCTGCAACTCCTTCTTAGTGAAGAAGTAGGCGGGAACACAGTAAAAACATGGGAATAAAGCGCGCAACTGTATTTTCTAACATTGCACTTTATTCCACCATGCAAACATGCCACTAAAAAGGTCTGCTTAATCCTGCTATAGCAAGTACGGATCGCTGAACCCTAAGGCTGCTCCTTTTCACAAGGCAGTGTGGCAGTAACTTCTTTTTCATAAAGACGCTAGGAAATCGACATCAAATTGTGCAGCCAATACATAGTGCACTACATAAAAAACACTGATACTGAGAGCTAACGCTGATATATAAAAAGCTATGTAGCTTAAAATACCAGAACTCATAATAAAAATACTTTAGAGGTGACATTATCCGTTAGGTACCTCTAAACTCACACATGAACCCAGATAATTAAAGGATCACTTATTAACCCCTAGTCTCCTGTCACTGTAAGTGCCCACATCCTGCCTTTAAAATATCCTCTAAAGGATATATCTGTCCCACATAAAATAGCAAAGAAGGTTCCTTAACCATTTTAGTGCCAGTCTCCCACCCAGAAGATGGAAAGGCACTTATCTGCAGTCTAGCCGTCCGGCAGGAGGACAGCCTACCTGATATGAGAGGATGCCACTCCTCACAGAGATCTGTAGAGAAAAGAAAGACAGAGTAAACCTACTCAGGCTTTATATACCATGGGCAACAACAATGTTCGGAAAACACAGCAAAGCACACTTTACAAATTCCTAACTGCTTTTAAGCTACCACAGCCCTACTGAAGAGACTAACGTGGAATACAGCTATACCCAGATTGTGATGGAATGTCAGAGCAATCCTGCCCTGACTTCAAAATAAAAACATAATGATTGTAGAAATTCATCAGGACACCTAATTACTTCACCTCCTCCTTGCACTAGAGGCAAAGAGAATGACTGGGGGTTGTAGGAAGGGAAGTGAAACTTAACAGTTTTGCTGTGGTGCACTTTGCCTCCTACTGCTGGCCAGGAGTGATATTTCCAACAGTAATTGATGATGATACGTGGACTCACTGTGTCATTAGAAAGAAAGAAAAATAATTTTAGGTACAAGATTGAACAATGTGGGTTTTTTTTGGGGTACAAAGCTGAATGTTTTTGGTATAGGGATTAGGAAAAAACATGGCAAGTGGTTTCTAGTGTGTTTACACAGCACATCATCAAGTCTTGAGAACTATGGAGAGTAAACTATAAATGATGTGTACCAATAAGAAATGGGAGATTATGTTGAGGGAGCAGACTGGAATCAGCCATAAAAAGTAGAAACACAAACCTTGTCTGGGTCAATAGTCTCTATCAGTCTCTCCAGAGAGGGCATCCAACTGGGTGCCAAGTGGCAGTTTTGGAAGAAAACCCACTTTCCACGTTCCATTGCACTGTGCATCATGGCCTCAGCCCTAGGGCCCTGTGGAAAAAAATTCTGATGGTAAGAGATGGCACAGGACTGTAGTGGAAATATAGAGTTTGTAGGATAGAGATCAAGTTCAAAGTTGTAAATATTTTATAGGAAGACATGGTTACAATATGGTGAAAAGTTTGGTAGGAAATACACACACATAAGAGGGCAACACACTGCAGTTGTGTATTGTAAGATTGTGGGGAAACACAATATATGTATAAAAGAGGCTAATAGATGCACATAAATATATAAACTACATGATGATCAATGAACAGAGCAAAAAATGTGAGACAGCAGAACCTACAGATTTGAAGACAAATGATTTGTTATTTAGTACAAAGATATGGGAAGCAGATGGTGATGGTTGAGTACATAAATGGTCAAAATACAATAGTTGGCTAAACTGCTATAAACATCTTTTTATAATGCTTACCTGATAAATTAATTTATTTCATGATGGTGAGAGTCTGCAAGGTCATCACATATAGTATTATACTCCAGCCCACTAAAAGGAGGTAAAAACACCACAACACCCCAAAGTTTTAATCCCTCCCATTCTTCCAAAATCCCTCAATCATACATTTGGCCAAGTAGAGAAAAAAAAAAACAAACTAAAAAAGCAAGAAAGGACAAATCAAGGCTTGTGGACTTCCATCATGAATTGTATCAGGTAAACATAACTTTTGTTTTCTTTCATAAGATGGTGATAGTTCACAAGTCAATGACATGTGGTATTTTGTGCTCAACTGTGAAGTTCACAAGACCACCACAATTATTTTTTGGGGGGCACTACATTTAAGGCAATGATCCTACTGATCAGCCACAGTGGCTTGCATTGCTTCCCTGCCAAAAGCAGCCTCTGATGAAGCATGCATGTCAAAATGGTAGAATTTTGCAAAACTATGTAAAGAAGACTAAGTAGCCACCTTACAGAATGGTCAAAAGAAGCCTCATTACAGAAGGCCCAAGATGTTGAAACTCGTGGAATGAGCAGTAATCTTAATCCATGCAGCCAAGGTAGGGGCAATAACCCTATGACCCTTGCAAGGTCCAGAGAACTGGACAAACAAGGTAGACAACAGTATGAAGGACTTTGCAGCTTTCACATAGAGACCTGACATCATCCAGGTTGTGCAGTCACTCCTTTGAATTTTTAGGAGCATAAAACAAGAAAGGGACCACAATTCCTTGATTAATAGTATATGTAGATACCACCTTAGCAAAAAAAAAAAAAAAAAACAAGTAACTGGTCCCTAACTTGATGGGAAATTAAGATAAGCTTGTTTGGCAAGACAAGCAGAAAACTCAGTTAAAGGCCCAACCCATGCATATGTTAAAATGGAAGGGCTTGAAGTATCTTTAAACCCAGATTAAGACTCAAAGGAGGAGTAACTGGATGAATAACTGGTTTAAAGGGACATTAAATCCAGCATTTACTTCTATTATCAAACTTGGTATCCTTTTGTTGAAGGAGCAGCAATGCACTACTGGAACTAAACATACTGGATGTGCTAATGTCATAGGCATTTATGTGCAGTCACCAATCAACTGTTAGTTCCCAGTAGTGCATTGCTGTTCCTGAGCCTACCTAGGTATGCTTTTTAACAAAGGATACCAAGAGAATTAATCAAATTAGATAACAGAAGTCAATTAAATGGTGTTTAAAATTGTAAATCAATCTGGATCATAAATGCTTAATTTTGACTTTATTGTCCTTTTAATTGTAATCAGAGCTTGAACAAAAGTGTGAACATAAGGAATTTTAGCTATTTCTTTGTGATAGTGAACTGTCTGACAAGCCAAAGCCTTTATCCAACCAATCCTGTAGAAACTAAAGGACTCTAGAAATTCAAAAGGAATTCCAATGATGTCCCCTCTCAGAACACCACATCAAAAAAGTTTTTCAAACCTTGTGGTGAATATGTAATTGTCTGGATATTCAAACACTAGTCTGTCAAAGCTAAAATTGGAGATTTGAGTGAAAGAGGGGACCCTGGGAGAAAAGGTCTTCTCTGACTATCTATCTTACTGGGAGCTTCCGGGTCGGCCCCTCCAGTCTCGGTGAACGCTGAGAATGACTTATCTTCATCTTGGCTTCCCACATGGAGGGACCCCAACACTCTGGCTCTCCTGCTGCCATGCCATGTACTAATTATAGGAACTCCCACCTGGAGGACTCAGGTGTGGGAGTTTCTATAAAAACTCATCCAGCCCATCACTCTGGACTGAGCTATTACCATACCTACCTTGCTCCTGTGACCAAAGCATACTTACCTTATACCTGTGTATGCTCACCTTGCTCCTGAGACCAAAGCATACTTACCTGATACCTGTGTATGCTCTCCTTTCTCCAGAGATCAATCATACTTACCTTGCATTTGCGTATGTGCACCTTGCTCCAGACATCACACATACTTGCCTGATACCTGTGTATGCTTAACTTGCTCCAGAAACCAAGAATTTGCCTCGCACCTACATATGCTCACCTGGATGCTGAAAGCCAAGCAGAAAAACCGGCGTATGCTCCCCTTGTCCTGAAGCTGTGCCTGCTGTACCTATCTGGTAATCTGTGACAGTCTCACCAACAGTACCCGCTGGGTATCCTGTGGATGCTGAGAAACCTGTGTCTACCATACCAGGGACAGCCTTCCTCAAACCAGCTGTGCCTGCTGTACCTATCTGGTATCCCGTGACAGTCTCACCAACACTACCCGCTGGGTATCCTGTGCCTGTTGAGAAATATGTATCTGCCTTACCAGTGACAGCCTTCTTCAAGCCAGCTGCACCAATCAGGTATTCTGTGTCAATCTCAAGCACCACTGTCTATTGGACTTAGTTACTGCATGCCACTTAAAGTATTCTGAACCTTGTTTTGGATTTTCAATCTGAACTACCAACTGTTCTTTTGCCTATCAATCATTAAAGCTTTCAAAAGACTTTCATTGTTCTGTGTATATCTTCCTGCATTCTGAGCTTCACACACCCTAACGCCCTCACACTTTTACTCTGGATAGTAACCCAAATGGAGTAAAGATGTACATTAGTCTAAATGACAAGTGGACCACTAGGGCATCTACCTACCAGATCTACTTAAGAGGCCTGGCACAATAATGTGGAAACTTGTGATTCAATCGAGAGACCATAAGATCAATCTCTGGAAAGCCACAAAATCACATTATCTGGTTGAACCCCTTCTGATGCAGAGACCACTCTCCCGGTTGGAGATACTGACAAACAAGGAAGTTTGCCTCCCTATTGTTTACTCCAAAAATCAGGTATTAATTGCATTCCACCCACCTAATTATATGAGATACCTCTTTCATTGCTAAGGAACTCTGAGCTCCTCCTGCTGAATGATTTAAGCTACTGCCGTGACATTTTTCTACTGAAATCAAATTAAAAATTTCTGCCTGAGACTTGGCCAACTCTGTGAAACCCTAAAGATTGCAGTATATTGAAAAATAACCTCAATACTCAAGAAGACCAAACCCCATGCACACTCAGTAGCAAAGGGAGTGTGCTTAAGTTGAGCATAAAAATGTTGCAGCTTGGTCCTACGTTGATCTGTCAGAGTCTTTTCTGGAGTCTAAGATTGACCCCAGAAAAGAGATAAGATTTACATACCTTGGGGGTTGTGATTAGGCCAAACTGTAGAGCCAAACATTCTTAATGTTTACTTTGGAAGGCAATTTTTTATGAATTTCACATGGTCCTTGTGAATCGGAATATGCAAAGTAACATCCTTCAAAGTCTATTTTAGACATAAACCGACTCACCAGCACTAAAGGAAAAATAGCGTGAATTGATTCTTTCAAGAATCTTGAGATCCAGGATAGAATGGATAGGATGTACCCACCATGTCTGGGACCATAAAGAGATTGAAGTAGAACTACTGTTTCTCTTCTTTTAGGGGAAACAGGGCAATAACTTATTTTGCCTCTAAATTCTCTATGCAAGCCAGGAAAGTCCTGGATTTCAAAGGATCTCAGGCAACACAGGATAGAAGAAAGCTTCCTCGAGGAGGTCTGGATCGAAAGCTAATTTGGTATTCCTGAGATATAATCTTAAGTACCCACCAGAAAAAGTTTAAATTACGCCACCACCAGAAATCTGTATGGAGTGGGAGCTGCACCTTCATGCAGACTTGGAGGAGGGAGAAGACTTGGACCCGGATGAGCTAGACCTTCAGGAAGTTTTGGGTTAATTCAACTGCTGTGTTGAGGAGTTATTTTGAGACTTCAGGCCTGATGATCAAAAACTCTCTGTCATGGATTTTAACACCTTATATTTTAATACAGGTACAAAGTGCCAAATCCAGAATTCCAAAATCCAAACATATTATGAAATCCAAACTTTTTAAATAGTATTTAAAAACATTTTGTTATAAAAAATGACTAGTTTCCCCACCTGTAAGTCACACTCTTATGTGCCTGGTTCTTTGGTTCAATTTTTGTGTTCTAAAATAATAGTCTTTTTTTTTATTTAAAACAACAAATATTTCCTGCTTACAGTATTGCATTATCTTTCTGATGGTACTATGTATACCAATGTAAAAACTACCTTTAAGTAGCATGTATAAGCTGTATTAGTAAATATTGTTTAAATTACATAAGACATTGTTGTTTCGACTTGGTTCTATCCCCTCTATAAACTCTCAGATTTTACAGATGCAAATATTCTAAAATCCAAACTATTCCAAAATTCAAACCTTTTCCTGTCCCAAACAGTTTGGATAAAGGGTTTGCCTGAGCAGAGAGCTTAAGATCATCAGACTGTCAAAAGGAACTAAAAACTTCCCAAAAGCGTATCCTTACCCATGTAGTTCTCGTTCTGTGCTAGAAATGCTCCCTTAACACCAGTGACTGTAGCAAGGTTACATCTAGTCTCAGGATTAACAGGATTTCACCCTGAAAGGGAAATGATAACAGTCTGCTCTTAGAAACCATATATGCAGACTTAGGCCTAGATTTGGAGTTCGGCGGTAGAAGGGCTGTTAACGCTCCGCGGGCTTTTTTCTGGCCGCACCATAAATTTAACTCTGGTATCGAGAGTTCAAACAAATGCTGCGTTAGGCTCCAAAAAAGGAGAGTAGAGCATTTTTACCGCAAATGCAACTCTCGATACCAGAGTTGCTTACGGACGCGGCCAGCCTCAAAAACGTGCTCGTGCACGATTCTCCCATAGGAAACAATGGGACTGTTTGAGCTGAAAAAAAACCTAACACCTGCAAAAAAGCAGCGTTCAGCTCCTAACGCAGCCCCATTGTTTCCTATGGGGAAACACTTCCTACGTCTGCACCTAACACTCTAACATGTACCCCGAGTCTAAACACCCCTACCCTTACACTTATTAACCCCTAATCTGCCGCTCCCGCTATCGCTGACCCCTGCATATTTTTTTTAACCCCTAATCTGCCGCTCCGTAAACCGCCGCAACCTACGTTATCCCTATGTACCCCTAATCTGCTGCCCTAACATCGCCGACCCCTATATTATATTTATTAACCCCTAATCTGCCCCCCTCAACGTCGCCGACACCTGCCTACACTTATTAACCCCTAATCTGCCGAGCGGACCTGAGCGCTACTATAAAAAAGTTATTAACCCCTAATCCGCCTCACTAACCCTATCATAAATAGTATTAACCCCTAATCTGCCCTCCCTAACATCGCCGACACCTACCTTCAATTATTAACCCCTAATCTGACGACCGGAGCTCATCGCTACTATAATAAATGGATTAACCCCTAAAGCTAAGTCTAACCCTAACACTAACACCCCCCTAACTTAAATATAATTTACATCTAACGAAATAAATTAACTCTTATTAAATAAATGATTCCTATTTAAAGCTAAATACTTACCTGTAAAATAAATCCTAATATAGCTACAATATAAATTATAATTATATTATAGCTATTTTAGGATTAATATTTATTTTACAGGCAACTTTGTAATTATTTTAACCAGGTACAATAGCTATTAAATAGTTAAGAACTATTTAATAGTTACCTAGTTAAAATAATAACAAATTTACCTGTAAAATAAATCCTAACCTAAGATATAATTAAACCTAACACTACCCTATCAATACATTAATTAAATAAACTACCTACAATTACCTACAATTAACCTAACACTACACTATCAATAAATTAATTAAACACAATTCCTACAAATAAATAAAATTAAATAAACTAGCTAAAGTACAAAAAATAAAAAAGAACTAAGTTACAAAAAATAAAAAAATATTTACAAACATAAGAAAAATATTTAAACAATTTTAAACTAATTACACCTACTCTAAGCCCCCTAATAAAATAACAAAGCCCCCCAAAATAAAAAATTCCCTACCCTATTCTAAATTAAAAAAGTTACAAGCTCTTTTACCTTACCAGCCCTGAACAGGGCCCTTTGCGGGGCATGCCCCAAGAATTTCAGCTCTTTTGCCTGTAAAAAAAACCATACCATACCCCCCCCAACATTACAACCCACCACCCACATACCCCTAATCTAACCCAAACCCCCCTTAAAGAAACCTAACACTAAGCCCCTGAAGATCTTCCTACCTTGTCTTCACCATCCAGGTATCACCGATCCGTCCTGGCTCCAACATCTTCATCCAACCCAAGCGGGGGTTGGCGATCCATCATCCGGTGGCTGAAGAGGTCCAGAAGAGGCTCCAAAGTCTTCCTCCTATCCGGCAAGAAGAGGACATCCGGACCGGCAAACATCTTCTCCAAGCGGCATCTTCGATCTTCTTCCATCCGGTGCGGAGCGGGTCCATCTTGAAGCAGGCGACGCGGATCCATCCTCTTCTTCCGTTGTCTCCCGATGAATGACGGTTCCTTTAAGGGACGTCATCCAAGATGGCGTCCCTCGAATTCCGATTGGCTGATAGGATTCTATCAGCCAATCGGAATTAAGGTAGGAATTTTCTGATTGGCTGATGGAATCAGCCAATCAGAATCAAGTTCAATCCGATTGGCTGATCCAATCAGCCAATCAGATTGAGCTCGCATTCTATTGGCTGTTCCGATCAGCCAATAGAATGCGAGCTCAATCTGATTGGCTGATTGGATCAGCCAATCGGATTGAACTTGATTCTGATTGGCTGATTCCATCAGCCAATCAGAAAATTCCTACCTTAATTCCGATTGGCTGATAGAATCCTATCAGCCAATCGGAATTCGAGGGACGCCATCTTGGATGACGTCCCTTAAAGGAACCGTCATTCGTCGGGAGACAACGGAAGAAGAGGATGGATCCGCGTCGCCTGCTTCAAGATGGACCCGCTCCGCACCGGATGAAGAAGATCGAAGATGCCGCTTGGAGAAGATGTTTGCCGGTCCGGATGTCCTCTTCTTGCCGGATAGGAGGAAGACTTTGGAGCCTCTTCTGGACCTCTTCAGCCACCGGATGATGGATCGCCAACCCCTGCTTGGGTTGGATGAAGATGTTGGAGCCAGGACGGATCGGTGATACCTGGATGGTGAAGACAAGGTAGGAAGATCTTCAGGGGCTTAGTGTTAGGTTTCTTTAAGGGGGGTTTGGGTTAGATTAGGGGTATGTGGGTGGTGGGTTGTAATGTTGGGGGGGGGGGGTATGGTATGTTTTTTTTTACAGGCCAAAGAGCTGAAATTCTTGGGGCATGCCCCGCAAAGGGCCCTGTTCAGGGCTGGTAAGGTAAAAGAGCTTGTAACTTTTTTAATTTAGAATAGGGTAGGGAATTTTTTATTTTGGGGGGCTTTGTTATTTTATTAGGGGGCTTAGAGTAGGTGTAATTAGTTTAAAATTGTTGTAATATTTTTCTTATGTTTGTAAATATTTTTTTATTTTTTGTAACTTAGTTCTTTTTTATTTTTTGTACTTTAGCTAGTTTATTTAATTGTATTTATTTGTAGGAATTGTGTTTAATTAATTTATTGATAGTGTAGTGTTAGGTTAATTGTAGGTAATTGTAGGTAGTTTATTTAATTAATGTATTGATAGGGTAGTGTTAGGTTTAATTATATCTTAGGTTAGGATTTATTTTACAGGTAAATTTGTTATTATTTTAACTAGGTAACTATTAAATAGTTCTTAACTATTTAATAGCTATTGTACCTGGTTAAAATAATTACAAAGTTGCCTGTAAAATAAATATTAATCCTAAAATAGCTATAATATAATTATAATTTATATTGTAGCTATATTAGGATTTATTTTACAGGTAAGTATTTAGCTTTAAATAGGAATCATTTATTTAATAAGAGTTAATTTATTTCGTTAGATGTAAATTATATTTAAGTTAGGGGGGTGTTAGTGTTAGGGTTAGACTTAGCTTTAGGGGTTAATCCATTTTTTATAGTAGCGATGAGCTCCGGTCGTCAGATTAGGGGTTAATAATTGAAGGTAGGTGTCGGCGATGTTAGGGAGGGCAGATTAGGGGTTAATACTATTTATGATAGGGTTAGTGAGGCGGGTTAGGGGTTAATAACTTTATTATAGTAGCGGTGCGGTCCGCTCGGCAGATTAGGGGTTAATAAGTGTAGACAGGTGTCGGCGACGTTGAGGGGGGCAGATTAGGGGTTAATAAATATAATATAGGGGTCGGCGGTGTTAGGGGCAGCAGATTAGGGGTACATAGGGATAACGTAGGTGGCGGCGCTTTGCGGTCGGAAGATTAGGGGTTAATTATTTTAAGTAGCTGGCGGCGACGTTGTGGGGGGCAGGTTAGGGGTTAATAAATGTAATACAGGGGTCGGCGGGGTTAGGGGCAGCAGATTAGGGGTACATAAGTATAACGTAGGTGGCAGTCGGCAGATTAGGGGTTAAAATATTTTAATCGAGTGGCGGCGATGTGGGGGGAGCTCGGTTTAGGGGTACATAGGTAGTTTATGGGTGTTAGTGTACTTTAGAGCACAGTAGTTAAGAGCTTTATGAACCGGCGTTCGCCCAGAAAGCTCTTAACTCCTGCTATTTTCAGGCGGCTGGAGTTTTGTCGTTAGAGCTCTAACGCTCACTTCAGAAACGACTCTAAATACCGGCGTTAGGAAGATCCCATTGAAAAGATAGGATACGCAAATGGCGTAGGGGGATCTGCGGTATGGAAAAGTCGCGGCTGAAAAGTGAGCGTTAGACCCTTTAATCACTGACTCCAAATACCAGCGGGCGGCCAAAACCAGCGTTAGGAGCCTCTAACGCTGGTTTTGACGGCTACCGCCGAACTCCAAATCTAGGCCTAAGACTTTAGCTATAAAGTGCCTCTGGCAAGTACAGCAATAGAAGCACTCTTGCCATTGTTTTGTATCTATTCCACTACTGCATCAGAAAATAATATAATATCAGTCTTAAGGAGCTTCACACAATCCTGGATCTCCTCAAAAGTTGCCTCTTCAGATACAAGCTCCAAGAAGTTGGCACACATGACCAAGTAGCTGCAGTCAAGAAAGCTACACTGACAGCAGGGTAAAAAAAAAAAAGAAATGCTGTCATCTTAAAAGGCAACCTATAAAAGCCTTCAAGCTTCTTATCTATTGGTTCTTTAAAAGATGTACTATCTTCTAATGGAACGGTTGTCTACCTGGCTGAGGTAGAAATTTCCCCATCTACTTTGGGAACTGTTACCCATACCACCAATTTGGAAGTGTTGTATATCCTTGTAATCCTGTTTGGATTAGTAATTAAAAATACCAAAAATAAATCAATAAACAAGGGGGAAATAGGACCAGGCCAAGCTATATAGTGACTAAGCGGAATGTAAGGAGACCTTGCTGATAAGGCTGAAAATAGAAAATGCTGGAACAATAATTAAAGCAGGTCAGATACTTTAGGTGGTTAATTTTGTAATATTTGGTTAGTGTATGGTTGAAGTAGATTTCCTTGGCTGTTAAGTGGTCCCATTTAGGAGAAGGGTGGGGGTTTCAGGGTTAGTTGTGCCTGTGAGATATATAAGAACGACCCTTGTGCACTATGCACCTACAGTTAATTTTTTTAATTATTAATGTTAAGGCTAGGTTTATTAGTTGTTAGGGAGGCCTGAGTGATTGGTGGTAATGTGGCTGTGTTTATTTGTGGTTAGGGAGGCTGGTTATAAAGGCAAATGTAGTTCAGGTTAATACAATGCAGTTGAGTAGTTGCAGATAATATTGTGTAAAAAAGCACAGAATATTTGCAGATAGTTTAATAAACAGAGGAGCAGCGGGAAAGTATTGTTTAGCAGAGGTTGAATGCTGCAGAAAACAAAGAGATTTCTTCCATTGAGCCGTAATTATGTTTGCGTACACTTGCAAACCGATAAATAAGCTGTCAGAAGCAATATCTTTTATCAACTGCTTCGAACGGCCCATTATAACTCAATTTTGGCAACCAGTCTAGGGCTGCCGAAAACATTATTGTATCCCATACAAAGTATCAGAAGTCCCTAATCTTTAAATAATACCCGTTTTCCAATGCCCACGCAAACCGTTACTACACTGTCGGAGGCTGCCGATACAGTAACACAAATTACACCCAGCTCAACTAGGTGTAAAACTGGAAAAAGGTGCATTATGAGACCTTTTTTTCCCATTGAAATCCAACCCAACACGTCAAAACCCCTCTATTTGCCACCCCCCCACATCACAACTTATAAAAAATCTATTAACACCTAATCCGTCATGCCCCCATATTGCAAAGTATCTGTTTAAACTAGTAACCCCTAATCCGCCATTCACCCACATCACAATTAACCTAATAAATCTATTAACCCCTAAACCGCCATTAACCCACATCACAATTAACCTAATAAATCTGCTAACCCCTAAAACGCCAAACCACACAATGCAAAAAACTAATCACTAAGCCCCCTAACCTAACACCTCCTAAATTAACCCCATTACATAAATTAAAATAATCCTAAATTACAATTAAATAAAAAACCAACATTACTTTAAAAATAAAAAAATAAGTTTAAATTAAACTAAAATTACAAAAAAATTAAAAAGTCTAACACTATATAAAATGATAAACCAAATTATCAAAAATAAAAAAATTAAACCTAATCCCTATGAAAATAAAAAGCCCCTCCTAATCTAATACTAAACTACCAATGACCCTTAAAAGGGTCTTTTGTAGGGTATTGCTCTTTTACCTTTAAAAAAAATGAAGTTCCCCCTAACAGTAAAACCCCTCACCCACCAAACCTCGCAAAATAAAAAAAAAACCTAACAGAAAAAAACCCTAAAGGGGCATTTGTATGGGCATTGCCCTTAAAGGGGCATTCAGCTCTTTTTCAATTGTCCAAAATAACTAATCTAAAAATAAAAAATAAAATAAAAAAAACAGAGCTACCGCAGCGGCCGACAGCTAAAATTAATTTACGGCTCTGTTTTAGTACCAGGTTTCCATTGAAAAGGTTTCCACTTTGTGTGCAGTCGCTCTTTTCGTGTAGGTGTAAGTTAGCGTTGTATTAACGATTCAACCCGATGCCGGATTTCTAAAACATTATTAGGTTACTGAGGTAACCTGACCTTACCCTACACTCGATCGCATATATACGACACTGCATACAAGTGCGGCACATATATTTTCCCCGTCACTCACTGTTAAAATCAAATCAAACACCTAATGCATGAGCAATATCTACCTCTAAAACGCAACCCTACACCGCAATAACTAATATAGTAACCCCTAATCCGCCAACCCCCATATCGCAAAGTATCTATCAATGGAAGCGAGCCCTAAGTATGTAGATATGTATAGACTGCAGCTTATGAGGTGATGATCACTGCACAATGGGTGTAAGCAATAAACAGGGCCAGATTGGCCTACCAGGATACCAGGAGATTTCCCGGTGGGCTGCAGCAGCTATGGCTGGACAAATAGAATTTAACGGGGTGATTAATTGATACAATTGGGTTGTAGGTTTGCTATATAACATCAATCTTTATTTAATACAAAGTAATATAATTTAATTCTGAAAAGAAATGTGGGGAGGAGTATCCCAGTAATGCCCTTTGAGAAAAATGGGGCATGTGCATTCTAACGACTCAATGGAAAATAGGGCCGGTCTTCATATGTTTCCAGGGCTGCTTTTTATTCCCAGTCCGGCCCTGGCAATAAACAAAGAGCTTCTAGTTAGCAGAGTGCTGGGAGGTGGTTCAGTGCTAGTTGTATTTAACAGACCTGTCCTTGTCCCAGTGAGATAGCACTAAGCTTCTTAGAAAACTTCATCTCTTCTGCGAATTTGTAGAGATCTGCCGCAGGATCAGTACCAGGAGAGAGGATGAAAATCAGTGAGGTAGAAGGGGCGGAATCTTTGTATACAGCACCCAGGTCTGCTGTCTATATTGAAATAAAAACAAACAAAAACAATACATAGGTTTATTCAGTTGTATACAGTTTCTAAAATATCTATCTATCTATCTATCTATCTATCTATCTATCTATCTATCATCTATCCATCCATCCATTTGACAGATTGATCTAAAGTGGTTTTATATGTATATATAAGCAAAAAATAAAGAGATTCCAAACAAAGCTTATATAAACAAAGTTTTCTTCTACTTTATTCCATTAAAAACCACACCAGATACATGTAGAGTGGATTAAAGGTAACATACTGTCTGACCGTTTTTGGTCGTGTTGACCGCAATCATAGACAAACGCCTGTTGTGAAGGGCGCCTATTTACACAGGATGCCCTACTTCCTTATTGGATAAAAACAAAGTATACCAAAAATGTAACCCTATATGTAAACGGACACATACCCATCTTAAAAAAAGCATATTTAACAGATCAATAGATGAGTAAAGGTTGGACTCGTAACAAGTTCTGAAAAAATTGTACATTTCTAATCTTATGAATAGTATTCAATTCTATTAATTCATATTAGTGTTAGTTCAATATGACTAATATACTTTAAGCTACACTATATTGTGGTTCTGGAAGGGAACAATAATAGTTGAAGGGAACATCATACAATATAACTATCATTATACAAAATACAGAACAGCACTCAAATAAATGGTTAGCTATAAAGAGCAGCTTGTGATCTATTCCTCAAATAACATGTGAAGTGTGTGCATGCATATGTGTTCTATCATGATGTAGACGTAAACATATAGTAGCATCTGCCTAAACACTTATATGCACTTGCACATGCCCACATGGAATGTAATAACAGCATTGTAGCCGTAAACCAAGTACGCATAGATGCCCTTCAGTTGTGTATATGTGATATCAAAAAGGAGGATGTAGTATACTCTTTATGTATCTATAAGTACATACATAAGGGGCAAAGGAACAACAAAATGGGTACCTAACGTAATCTCACCTTTACCCTTAACAGTAGATCAAAGAGTAGTATTGCTAACATCGGAAATATTATAATACTAAAGTATACTAGGAACATACATTAAGATAATATGCAGGAAAATATTATTCCATAATCCTCGTAGACCACTTTAAATATTTAAGGTATATAAGTCAAGTCCACCTACTCAGATCAAAGTCAAAAGTCAAACCAGTGAAGGGAACCTGGGGGTGAGGACAAGCCTCATCTCTGCCAAAAGTTGATTATATCGAACTCAGAGTTAAAGCCCTGAGGTAATAAACTCTGAGTTCTGAAGATCCAATAGGTCTCCTGTCTGCAGAGAATAGGAAGTCTGTCTCCACCCCTTGGTGGTCTTCTAACCTGTTCTTGCCATCTGAATGTGGTCACATTCTTGTGGTGGATGTCAATAAAATGTTTAGAAAGTGCAGAGCAAGCTCTTTCACTAGAGATGTATGATAAGTGTTCTCTAATGCGTTTACCTACGTCTTGCGTTGTTCTGCCTGTGTATTGTTTTTTACATTTTGTGCATTCAATTATATATATTACAAAGGTACTCTTACAGTTTATGCACCCTTTGGTTGGAAACTCTTCCCCTGTAACCAGGGACTTAAATGTGGTTAATATATTCAGGTGATGATGTACATGATTTCCTCCCACACTTGCATGACCCGTTGAATTGCCAGTGTTCTTTTCAGTTCTCAGCATGCTAGGAGCAAGAATGTTACCAAGTGTAACATTTCTTTTGGATACAAACATAGTATTTTTCTATAGTTTTTCTCAAACCCTTATCCCCCATCAATATTGGCAATTTTTTCTTAATCACTTGACAGACTTCTGTAGAGAGCAGCGATTATCTTACCTCCTTTCATATCTCCTGAAAGTGTAATGTCCAAAAAATTAATCTAGAGTTTTTGCCATTCACAAGTGAAATGTAGTCCCACAATTAAGTGTCGTAACAAAATCACTAGAAGTCTGTGAGTCAGAAGACCATATCATCAGCAAATCATCTATAAATCTTGCATAGCTTACAATGTAACCAGGATGGACAATACTACCTCCATAGACGTGGGGCCGCTCCCACCAACCCATAAACAGGTTGGCATAGGAGGGGGAAAATTTAGCCCCCATAGCGGTCCCACGCCTCTGGAGGTAGTTGCGTCCCTGGAACATAAACAAATTATGCTCCAGTAAAAACTTAACAATTCTAACAATCAGGGCTTTTGACCATGTGAAGTATATCTAATGTAGCTAGGAAGTAATTGGACTAGGGGTTGTAGGTAATTATCAACCCACTTAGATAATGGTTCCATTAGTGATCCGATACCTGCTACTATAGGCCTCCCTTTTCTATCAGATAAACTTTTGTGCACCTTTGGGAGGTGATGGAAGATGGGGGTCACCAGATCATTGACCATCAATCCACCCTCCACCACCTCATCCAATAGGTGAGACAATTCTTTGGTGAAAAGCTCTGTAGGGGTTTTAGGCAATACCAAATATGTATCAGTATCTCTGAACTGCCTCAAGACCTCATTAATATAGTTGGCCTTGTTCATCACTACTACGCTTCCATTTTAATCAGATTGTCACAATCCCCTAATTTTTCGGGAGATTTATTAAAGCTTCTCTTTCCTTTAAAGTGAGATGGGGGGGGGGGGGGGCTCTGATCTATTGACTTCAAAAGGTCTGTATTAAAAATGTTACATTTCTGCAGCTTAAGGGGACAGTCTAGTAAAAAAAAAACTTTCATGATCAAGATAGGGCCTTTACCCGCCCCAGTACTTAGATTCTTGCACCTGGGCCTTGTGGTTTCTAGTTACACCTCTGTTTCTGAATATGGTTAACAGCAACACAATAGTTTCTGCAGTGAGTGGTAGCTAAAACAGTACACCAGACACCACTGGCTGTGGTAGTACTAGCTGTGCACAGTATATTGTGTACACCAGGCACCACTGGCCATAGCAGTACTAGTTGTGCACAGTATATTGTGTACACCAGGCACCACTGGCTGTGGTAGTACTAGTTGTGCACAGTATATTGTGTACACAACAGGCACCACTTGCTGTGTCAGTACTAGCTGTGCACAGTATATTGTGTACACCAGGCACCACTGGCTGTGGCAGTACTAGCTGTGCACAGTATATTGTGTACACCAGGCACCACTGGCTGTGGCAGTACTAGCTGTGCACATTATATTGTGTACACCAGGCACCAATGGCTGTGAAAGTACTAGCTGTGTACAATATATTGTGTACACCAGGTACCACTGGCTGTGGCAGTGATAGCTGTGTACAGTATATTATGAAGACCAGGCACCACTGGCTGTGGCAGTACTAGCTGTGCACAGTATATTGTGTACACCAGGCGCCACTGGCTGTTACAGTACTAAATGTGCAGAGTACATTGTGTACACCAGGCACCACTTGCTGTGTCAGTATTAGCTGTGCACAGTATATTGTGTACACCAGGCACCACTGGCTGAGGCAGTACAAGCTGTGCACAATATATTGTGTACAACAGGCACCACTGGCTGTGTCAGTACTAGCTGTGCACAGTACATTGTGTACACCAGGCACCACTGGCTGTGGCAGTACTAGCTGTGCACAGTATATTGTGTACACCAGGCACCTCTGGCTGTGGCAGTACAAGCTGTGCATAGTATATTGTGTACACCAGATACCACTGGCTGTGGCAGTACTAGCAGTGCACAGTATATTGTGTACACCAGGCACCACTAGCTGTGTCATTACTAGCTATGCAAAGTATATTGTGTACACCAGGCACCACTGGCTGTGTCAGTACTAGATGTGCACATTATATTGTGTACACCAGGCACCACTGGCTGTGGCAGTACAAGCTGTGCATAGTATATTGTGTAAACCAGGCACCACTGGCTGTGGCAGTACTAGCTGTGCACAGTATATTGTGTACACCAGACGCCACTGGCTGTGGCAGCACTAACTGTATACAGTATATTGTGTACACCAGACATCACTGGCTGTGGCAGTACTAACTGTGCACAGTATATTGTGTACACCAGGCACCACTGGCTGTGGCAGTACTAGCTGTGCATAGTATATTGTGTACACCAGGCACCACTGGCTGTGTCATTACTAGCTGTACACAGTATATTATGCACACCAGGCACCACTAGCTGTGTCATTACAAGCTGTGCACAGTATATTATGTACACCAGGCAACACTGGCTGTGTCATTACTAGCTGTGCACTGTATATTGAGTACACCAGGCACCACTGACTGTGTCATTAATAGCTGTGACACTGGCTGTGGCAGTACTAGCTGTGCACAGTATATTATGTACACCAGGCACCACTGACTGTGGCAGTACAAGCTGTGCACAGTATATTGTGTACAACAGGCACCACTGGCTGTGTCAGTACTAGCTGTGCACAGTACATTGTGTACACCAGGCACCACTGGCTGTGGCAGTACTAGCTGTGCACAGTATATTGTGTACACCAGGCACCACTGGCTGTGGCAGTACAAGCTGTGCATAGTATATTGTGTACACCAGATACCACTGGCTGTGGCAGTACTAGCAGTGCACAGTATATTGTGCACACCAGGCACCACTGACTGTGTCATTAATAGCTGTGACACTGGCTGTGGCAGTACTAGCTGTGCACAGTATATTATGTACACCAGGCACCACTGACTGTGGCAGTACAAGCTGTGCACAGTATATTGTGTACACCAGGCACCTCTTGCTGTGTCAGTACTAGCTGTGCACAGTATATTGTGTACACCTGGCACCACTGGCTGTGTCAGTACTAGCTGTGCACATTATATTGTGTACACCAGGCACCACTGGCTGTGGCAGTACAAGCTGTGCATAGTATATTGTGTAAACCAGGCACCACTGGCTGTGGCAGTACTAGCTGTGCACAGTATATTGTGTACACCAGACGCCACTGGCTGTGGCAGCACTAACTGTATACAGTATATTGTGTACACCAGACATCACTGGCTGTGGCAGTACTAACTGTGCATAGTATATTGTGTACACCAGGCACCACTGGCTGTGGCAGTACTAGCTGTGCATAGTATATTGTGTACACCAGGCACCACTGGCTGTGTCATTACTAGCGGTACACAGTATATTATGCACACCAGGCACCACTAGCTGTGTCATTACTAGCTGTGCACAGTATATTATGTACACCAGGCAACACTGGCTGTGTCATTACTAGCTGTGCACTGTATATTGAGTACACCAGGCACCACTGACTGTGTCATTAATAGCTGTGACACTGGCTGTGGCAGTACTAGCTGTGCATAGTATATTGTGTACACCAGGCACCACTGGCTGTGTCATTACTAGCTGTACACAGTATATTATGCACACCAGGCACCACTAGCTGTGTCATTACAAGCTGTGCACAGTATATTATGTACACCAGGCAACACTGGCTGTGTCATTACTAGCTGTGCACTGTATATTGAGTACACCAGGCACCACTGACTGTGTCATTAATAGCTGTGACACTGGCTGTGGCAGTACTAGCTGTGCACAGTATATTATGTACACCAGGCACCACTGACTGTGGCAGTACAAGCTGTGCACAGTATATTGTGTACAACAGGCACCACTGGCTGTGTCAGTACTAGCTGTGCACAGTACATTGTGTACACCAGGCACCACTGGCTGTGGCAGTACTAGCTGTGCACAGTATATTGTGTACACCAGGCACCACTGGCTGTGGCAGTACAAGCTGTGCATAGTATATTGTGTACACCAGATACCACTGGCTGTGGCAGTACTAGCAGTGCACAGTATATTGTGTACACCAGGCACCACTGACTGTGTCATTAATAGCTGTGACACTGGCTGTGGCAGTACTAGCTGTGCACAGTATATTATGTACACCAGGCACCACTGACTGTGGCAGTACAAGCTGTGCACAGTATATTGTGTACACCAGGCACCTCTTGCTGTGTCAGTACTAGCTGTGCACAGTATATTGTGTACACCTGGCACCACTGGCTGTGTCAGTACTAGCTGTGCACATTATATTGTGTACACCAGGCACCACTGGCTGTGGCAGTACAAGCTGTGCATAGTATATTGTGTAAACCAGGCATCACTGGCTGTGGCAGTACTAGCTGTGCACAGTATATTGTGTACACCAGACGCCACTGGCTGTGGCAGCACTAACTGTATACAGTATATTGTGTACACCAGACATCACTGGCTGTGGCAGTACTAACTGTGCACAGTATATTGTGTACACCAGGCACCACTGGCTGTGGCAGTACTAGCTGTGCATAGTATATTGTGTACACCAGGCACCACTGGCTGTGTCATTACTAGCTGTACACAGTATATTATGCACACCAGGCACCACTAGCTGTGTCATTACTAGCTGTGCACAGTATATTGTGTACACCAGGCACCACTAGCTGTGTCATTACTAGCTATGCAAAGTATATTGTGTACACCAGGCACCACTGGCTGTGTCAGTACTAGCTGTGCACATTATATTGTGTACACCAGGCACCACTGGCTGTGGCAGTGCAAGCTGTGCATAGTATATTGTGTAAACCAGGCACCACTGGCTGTGGCAGCACTAACTGTGTACAGAATATTGTGTACACCAGACATCACTGGCTGTGGCAGTACTAACTGTGCACAGTATATTGTGTACACCAGGCACCACTGGCTGTGGCAGTACTAGCTGTGCATAGTATATTGTGTACACCAGGCACCACTGGCTGTGTCATTACTAGCTGTACACAGTATATTATGCACACCAGGCACCACTAGCTGTGTCATTACTAGCTGTGCACAGTATATTATGTACACCAGGCAACACTGGCTGTGTCATTACTAGCTGTGCACTGTATATTGTGTACACCAGGCACCACTGACTGTGGCAGTACAAGCTGTGCACAGTATATTGTGTACACCAGGCACCTCTTGCTGTGTCAGTA
Organism: Bombina bombina; assembly: GCF_027579735.1. Classification (NCBI taxonomy): domain Eukaryota; kingdom Metazoa; phylum Chordata; class Amphibia; order Anura; family Bombinatoridae; genus Bombina; species Bombina bombina. The sequence continues at coordinate 373,155,077 of NC_069505.1, read as the reverse complement.
CTAGCTGTGCACAGTATATTGTGTACACCTGGCACCACTGGCTGAGGCAGTACAAGCTGCACACAGTATATTGTGTAAAACACGCACCACTGGCTGTGGCAGTACTAGCTGTGCACAGTATATTGTGTACACCAGGCACCACTGGCTGTGGCAGTACAAGCTGTGCATAGTATATTGTGTACACCAGGTACCACTGGCTGTGGCAGTACTAGCTGTGCACAGTATATTGTATACACCAGGCACCACTATCTGTGTCATTACTAGCTGTGCACAGTATATTGTGTACACCAGGCACCACTGGCTGTGGAAGTACTAGCTGTGCACAGTATATTGTGTACACCAGGCACCACTGGCTGTGGCAGTACAAGCTGTGCATAGTATATTGTGTACACCAGGCACCACTGGCTGTGCACAGTATATTGTGTACACCAGGCACCACTGGCTGTGGCAGTACTAGTTGTGCACAGTACATTGTGTGCACCAGACACCACTAGCTGTGCACTGTATATTGTATACACCAGGCACCACTGGCTGTAGCAGTACTAGCTGTGCACAGTATATTGTATACACCAGGCACCACTAGCTGTGTCATTACTAGTTGTGCACAGTATATTGTGTACACCAGGCACCACTGGCTGTGGCAGTACTAGCTATTCACAGTATATTGTGTACACCAGACACCACTTGCTATGTCAGTACTAGCTGTGCACAATATATTGTGTACACCAGACACCACTGGCTGTGGCAGCACTAACCATGCACAATATATTGTGTACACCAGGCACCACTGGCTGTGGCAGTACTAGCTGTGCACAGTATATTGTGTACACCAGGCACCACTGGCTGTGGCAGTACTAGCTGTGCACAGTATATTGTGTACACCAGGCACCACTGGCTGTAGCAGTAGTAGTTGTGCACAGTATATTGTGTACACCAGGCACCACTGGCTGTGGCAGTGATAGCTGTGCACATTATATTATTTAGACCAGGCACCACTAGCTGTGTCATTACTAGCTGTGCACAGTATATTGTGTATACCAGGCACCACTGGCTGTGGCAGTACTAGCTGTGCACAGTATATTGTGTAAACCAGGCACCACTGGCTGTGGCAGTACTAGCTGTGCACAGTATATTGTGTACACCAGGCACCACTGGCTGTGGCAGTACAAGCTGAACATAGTATATTGTGTACACCAGGCACCACTAGCTGTGGCATTACTAGCTGTGCACAGTATATTGTGTACACAAGGCACCACTACCAGTGGCAGTACAAGCTGTGCACAGTATATTATTTAGACCAGGCACCACTAGCTGTGTCATTACTAGCTGTGCACAGTATATTGTGTATACCAGGCACCACTGGCTGTGTCAGTACTAGCTGTACACAGTATATTGTGTACACCAGGCACTACTGGCTGTAGCAGTACTAGTTGTGCACTGTATATTGTGTACACCAGGCCCCACTGGCTGTGGCAATACTAGCTGTGCACAATATATTGTGTACACCATGCACCACTGGCTGTGTCATTACTAGCTGTGCACAGTATATTATGTACACCAGGCACCACTGGCTGTGTCATTACTAGCTGTGCACAGTATATTGTGCACACCAGGCACCACTAGCTGTGTCAGTACTAGCTGTGCACAGTATATTATGTACACCAGGCACCACTTGCTATGTCAGTACTAGCTGTGCACAGTATATTGTGTACACCAGGTACCACTGGCTGTAGCAATACTAGCTGTGCACAGTATATTGTGTACACCAGGCACCACTGGCTGTGGCAGTACTAGCTTTACACAGTATATTGTGTACACCAGGCACCACTGGCTGTAGCAGTACTAGCTGTGCACAGTATTATTGTGTACACCAGGCACCACTAACTGTGTCAGTACTAGCTGTACAAAGTATATTGTATACACCAGGCACCACTGGCTGTGGCAGTACTAGTTGTGCACAGTATATTGTGTACACCAGGCACTACTGGCTGTAGCAGTACTAGTTGTGCAAAGTATATTGTGTACACCAGGCCCCACTGGCTGTGGCAGTACTAGCTGTGCACAGTATATTGTGTACACCAGGCACCACTGGCTGTGGCAGTACTAGCTGTGCACAGTATATTGTGTACACCAGGCACCACTGGCTGTCACAGTACTAGCTGTGCACAGTATATTGTGTACACCAGGCACCACTGGCTGTGGCAGTACTAGCTGTGCACAGTATATTGTGTACACCAGGCACCACTGGCTGTGGCAGTACAAGCTGTGCACAGTATATTGTGTACACCAGACATCACTGGCTGTGGCAGTACTAGCTGTGCACAGTATATTATGTACACAGTATATTGTGTACAACAGGCACCACTGGCTGTGTCATTACTAGCTGTGCACAATATATTGTATACAACAGGCACCACTGTTAGTTTAGGCAGCTAATACAAATGGTACTGGAGCAATGTAAGTAATGTAAGGTTCAGCTGCCCTCACTGTAGAGACTAGTTTGTTGCCAAGGTAACCCAGGCTGTGCAGGAATTGTAATCAACTACAGAGCACATCTATCATTCATTTTAACCACTTAAGGACATATGACGGAATTTTTCCGTCATAAAACAATTGAGCAAACTGAAAGCTGTGTCCTTAAAGGGTTAAGTGTAACCCTACACTTTATTTCTGTGAATGTAAACAGAACTGTTTCCCTCATTGCTGTGTGCTGTATATTGTTCACAACTAGTACTATTACAGCCAGTGGTGCCTGGTAGCTCTATACAAGTAAAGCTGGTTAAGGAGCATAGAAAAATAATAAACTGTGTGAGGCAGGAACAATATCATACAGCTCACGGTCACAACAGGAATGACAACACTGCAAGTTCAATCTTAATATTAACCAGTTAAGCTACAACATTTTAAAAACCTATATATTGCAACAGTGCTAATTAAGTTGTTCTTTTTTAAAATATTTGACTTTGTTTTCTAAAAGTGCCCCTTTAAAACTAGTTGTTAACAGCGACCGTGTTAACTTTTTCTCCCCATAGACTTCAATGAACCAGACAACACGTAAGAAATAGAGCTAAACCGGAAAGTAGTTATGAATATTTTACATTCCAATGTTCTCTCTTACTCTCTCCTGTATGTATTTTTTTAAAATATATATCTATACCTTTATACCTATACAAATATATACAACAATAGATATATACAGATTTATATGTCATTACTAGCTGTGCACAGTATATTGTGTACACCATTGTGTAATATAAAATGTATACATTTTCTTCTGATGAACATTGGAATTTTAAATATTTACAATAAAAACAGAGTTAAACACATTATTAAAGGGGCAGTCTAGCCAAAATTAAACTTTCATGATTCAGATAGGGTATGCAATTTTAAAAAAGTTTCCAATTTATGTTTATCATCAAATTTGCTTTGTTCTCTTGGTATTCTTTGTTGGAAGCTAAATCTAGGCAGACTCATATGCTAATTTCTAGGACCTTGAAGGCCGTCTCTTATTTCAGTGCATTAAAAAAAAAAAAAAAACACAGCTAGACAGCGCTAGTTCGTGTGTGCCATATAGATAACATTGTGCTCACTCCCGTGGAGTTATTTATGAGCCATCACTGATTGGCTAAAATGCAAGTCTGTCAAAAGAACTGAAATAAGGGGGCAGTCTGCAGAGGCTTAGATAGAAGGTAATCACTGAGCTAATTATTACATTGTGACAGTTAGCTTACATTGAACAGCTAGGTTTGTACATTATAGGGATATACCCTGTACTTTATTATACAGGGAATTTAGGTTGTAATATTCTGCTACAATATAGTCTTTATGTTTCTTTTATGTTTTTATTATGTTTAATTAGGAGATACACACAGGGCAATAACCAATCTGATTAAATCACTTATGATGTTTCACCCCGCAATATGGGGATAAGATGGAACTATGCTGTAGGCATGCTACACAAGTTTATCTTTTAATATTGTGCACTATGAATACAAAAACAACGTTGTTACTAACAAGTAATTTTTCACATTACTCGTATGGCCGGATGTGACATACTGATACTTCCGGTTTTGGTTATTCAGTGGAACGCAAGTTGTGTTCCATTTACGTAAGATTGGCGCAGTTTAGGTAAGAGGTTTGTTTGTTTGCTAACACTATAAAAGTTTTGCATTTGATCACTGTTGTATGCTGATGAAGGGGACTACATCCCCGAAAACGTTCCACATTAAAGTACTTGTACTTAAGTTGAAGAAAGACCTGTGAGTGCAATCTTTATTTTTCTATATATATATATATATATATATATATATTTGCATATATGTGTTTATATGTGTATATATGTATTTAATATATGTATTTATATACATATAAACACATAAATACACACATATATATATATATATATATATATATATATATATATAACACTCAAGTGTTAACTGCCCTAGAAGTAAGCTTTTTGCACGTGTCAGGTTGTGCTCGTATTATGAGTTTAAAGTAAAAAGCTGAACTTAGAATATTGCGTGCACGTTCATGTGGAAAAACCCAAACACCCAACTCGCGCACAAACCCGATCGCATATTCACGTGTGCTAAACTGACATGAAAATTGTAATATTTCACATTCCAAAGTTCTTCACATAGCAGAATATGTTCTATTTATTCATACATAACTATTTCTACATATTTCTGATGGTATTTTGGTACAATATATATCTATACCTATATATACAGTATACATGTTTATATATAGGTATAGATATATATAGGAATATCTATTTTTCAAGAAAAACAAGGAATTTCTTGAAAAAGGCCTTATCCAAGGCCAAAACACGTCGACCCCCTGAATTACCAGCCCGAGTTTCCATTGTATTTGGTGAGCACTTTACCTTCTTCTTCATAGAAAGATCAGCCTTATAGATTGTGTGCAGCTTGTTTGTTCTTGTTTTTTAACAGGTACCTTCCTCATCATTGGGAATCTTTTTTATTCTTTTTTGCTATGTTCTGGACTTTTCCACATTAAGTACCACTGTGGTTTATATTTTTTCTGGACTTTTATTTCCACAGGACTTTTTACTACTATTTTTCACGCTTTTCTCCTTTTTTTATCAGCTGATTTTTGGGTCTTTGAGCCCCCTTTTAGTGTACACTAATTTTTATTGTTTTTTTATGTTTTTTAACCACTTAACTGTACATTCTATATCTTTAGTGCCCCACATTGTGGTGCATCGCTGTGATTTTAAAACTGTGTTGTTTTTATATGTTATGATATATTATATCTGTTTCACTCTCTTAACCCATTTCTACATTTTCACACACAATTTAGCCCTCATTTGTGCTCTTCACTAGACTCTATTAGAACTATCGTGTTAGGTGATCATTCTCTATAGTGAGCCTGTGTGCACACTCCTCTGGCGCTGTTGCCTATATATCGTTTCACACCACTGCTTCTCATAAAGGAGCCCAGAAGCAACAATGATATTCATGTAAAGGGTGAAGAACATGAGACCCGACCCTTAGGGGCCGATTTATCAAAGACTGGTGGACATGATACTCTGTAGCGTATCGAGTCCGTCAGACATCGCTGAATGCCGACAGCATACGCTGTTGGTAATTAACATTGCACACACAGTTCTAGTGAACTGCTTGTGCAATGCCGCCCCCTGCAGATTTGCAGGCCAATCGGCCACATGCAGGGGGTGTCAATCAACCCGATCGTATAGGACCGGGTGGATTGATGTCCGCAGCCTCAGAGGCAGCGGACCAGTTAAGGAGCAGCGGTCTTAAAGACTGCTGCTTTATAACTGCTGTTTTCGGCGAGACTGAAGACTCGCATAAAAACATGGGGCATCAGGGGTCATTCAGCCCTTGATAAATCGGCCCCTATGTTTCTACGGTAAGAAGCTCACAACTTGCAGCACCAGTAAAATATATGTGGAAAAAAAATGGACACTGTTGAGGCCCATTATGAGAAGTAATATTGCGTATGGCTGATGTGCTGTAGGTCTAATCTGAAGGCTGGTATGGGCATATACTGTAACTGCCAGGAACTGTAGGCGACGGCGTCAGATCTGAGGTTTGATCATTACCCCATGTACCTCTTCCCAGATCACCCACATTTTTAGGTAGTTCCTCCCCCAATATACCTGTGGCTCTATGAATTTCTGCCCCAGGTGCTGACACACATAGTCCTGCATGGCATTTGTCACTTTGTCCCTCCGTAGACATCGCAAAACCAGCATCTTTTGGAAGGAATCCAAGGCTTGTCCCCACTGACCAGGAAGTGGCTCCCTGAGAAAGAGGACATGCAAAGGTCACATTGAACCAACAAACTCTACACATTCTCACATCACACTGTGACAGCATCACACACAGTGTTACACCTACAGTGAAAGATATAAAGGGTTTACACAGAGACAACAAACTCACTCACACGTTATGTTGATCATACAACATTTTTGTATGATAACTTAGGGTTAATTGTTTTAATTATCACAAAAAGACATTTACATACTTGCCATAAGAATTGCAAGATAAATATTAGCTTCTTATGCATTATCAAACAAGAATATGGATCTCATGAACAGTTTTAGATCAGAGTAAACATGATGATAAACTTGATAACTAGTTTGCTAAACTCTTTAAAATGAACTCATAACAGTTCAGTCATTCATTCATTCATAGATCTGTAGGCCTGATATTCAAAACGTTGCCACTCAAGTCAAATAAACTACAAAGTCTCGTCGGTACGCGAGGCCCTTAAAAAAAATATTAGAAACACAAATTTTATTTTGAGAAATGTTTATGTTGCTATGTAGAGTTTGTTATGTGAAACATAGACTTCTACATTACAATACAAGGTCTAAAGAATTATCCCAAAAGATTTTGCGTCAATTTCTCTCCATGCCTACAACGTTTTGACTATCAGGCCCTATATGAGCATAAGACTTCCATGGTGCAACACTGTTCTGAATATTAAAATAAAAGCTGTGCTGCTCAAGAGACATAACTTAGGTTACAGGAAGCAGGGCCATCTATAGCAGCTGTGCCCAAAGGGTAGATCAATGTCTAACAGAAAATCTCTAACTGCAGAAAACCAAGCACTATAAGATACTAGGGACTGCAATGCTTATATCAAAGTATAAGCATGCACACCACCGTGCACACCCTGAGACAACATTGAGGCACCATCATTAATTAAGTCCCTCTGCACTGGTACAAAGGGTCTAAAAATGAGCTTACGTATACTTGGGTATGGGTAGACTTGATGGGCCTTTTTGGTTCTTATCTACCATCCAATTCTATGTTAGGTATGGTTATGGCAGCCCCCAGTACCTAAGATCACTTGATTACTTTTAAATAAAGAGGAAAAAGTTAACCACATTGACATTAACATTAAGTATGACACTTGCCATTGTTGTTTTAATCTTCTGTTTAATGTTGCTTTAAATAAATGTGTAAACTTGTTTTGAAAAAAACGTTTGCAACCTAGAAATGGCTTCGAGTAAGTCACAATTCATTACAATATAAAGCAACATTTAGTGCAAACTTCATGGTAGCTTTAGACCTCATCTCAAAAACGTCTGTCTACCTCTGATCTATAAAAGAGGAGGCATTCCCCAAAAATACAATCCCATTTCTCTCCCAAGATTTTACTGACCACTGGCCAAAATGTTTAAGCCAATATTAAGCTAAAATGAGCTTGTATTAAATTTTGCATAAAATAGGCCGTACTATGGATCTCCACATCACACATGGTCACAGAACCACTCACCTGTGTGGATCAGGACTATCACAGATCCTTCTGTACTCTTCGCTGTTATTTTTAATTTGTTCTTTGATGTTACTAAAGTTGCTGAGTCCACTCAGGGCCTGGATATCTCTCCAAGCTCTCTCAGGCAGCCACTCAGGACAAGGATTCTCTGCCAATGTGGAAACTGTCCCCCCTGATAGCAAGAACCGCCATTCCTCCTGTTAAAGAAAAGATTGTTTTGTAAGTTCCTTGGGGAACGTTTCATCTCTGTCTAACAAAGGCAGGAAAATACTGTGACCGTCTGCTAAATTCCACTGCAGTGTTTGTTCATCACAATATGTTTTTATTTTTTTAAGAAAGAATAAGTTCTGAAACTTAAGAAATAGTGAGCCCTACACTGCCTACATAAAAATATGTGCCACAATGTCAGATGACATATGACTAGGGGCTGGAACCTCTGTCTATAGCTGATGTGAATGTTTCTCAGACATGTATTAGAATTTAGAGAAAATAAGTCAGTAAGAAAATTAAGAAATCTTGCAAATTCAGGGCAGCTGGCATCTTTGAAACCTTGAGGTACTACATTAAAGGGATGTAAAACCCAAAAATGTTCTTTTGTGATTTAGACAGAGTTTACGGTTTTTGAAAAGTTCCCAATTGACTTCTGTTATCAAATTTGCTTTGTTACCATGATATTCTTTGTTGAAGAGCTACCTAGGTAGGGATCTGTTGCATTATATGGCAGGAAATAGTGTTGCCATCTAGTGCTCTTGCAAATGGATACAATTCTTGCAAAACTGCTGCCATATTGTGCTCCAGACACATGCATGCGCCTGAGCTTACTTCCCTGTTTTTCAACAAAAGATGCCAAGAGAACTAAGAAAATGTATTATTGAAGTATATTAGAGAGTTGTTTATAATCACATGCTTTATCTGAATCATAAAATACATTTTTGGGGGGTTTCAGATACCTTTATTTAATAACTCTTTACAGGAACATTGTTGAGTCTTGTCTATCTAGCCCAAAGCTACATTCATTTGTATGTTGCCTGAAAGTCATTACAATGTATCATTCACACAAAACCATCTAGTTAGTGTAGGGTTAAAGGGACAGTCAACACCAGAATTTTTGTTGTTTTAAAACATAGATAATACCTTAATTACCAATTCCCCAGTTTTTCATAACCAACACAGTTATAATAATACACGTTTTACCTCTGTAATTACCTTATATCTAAGCCTCAGCAGACTGCCCCCTTATTTCAGTTCTTTTGACAGACTTGCATTTTAGCCAATCAGAGCTGTCTCCATGGTAAATTCACGTGCATGAGCTTAATGTTATCTATATGAAACACGTGAACTAATGCCCTCTAGTGGTGAAAAACTATCAAAATGCATTTAGATTAGAGGCGGCCTTCAAGGTCTAAGAAATTAGCATATGAACCTCCTAGGTTTAGCTTTCAACTAAGAATACCATGAGAACAAAGCAAAATTGGTGATAAAAGTAAATTGAAAAGTTGTTAAAAATTACATGCCCTATTTGAAACATGTAAAAATAGATATACAAGAAACTGCGCCTGGAATCTAATCTTAAAGGGATACTAACCCCAATTTTTTTATTTCATGATTCAGATAGAGCATACAATTTTAAGCAACTATCTAATTTACTCCTATTATCAATTTTTCTTTGTTCTCTTGCTATCTTGATTTGAAAAAGCAGTAATGAAAGGTTAGGAGCCGGCCCATTTTTAGTTCAGCACCTTGGTAGCACTTGCTGATTAGTTTGCTACATTTAGCCACAAATCAGCAAGTGCTACCCAGGTACTGAACAAAAAATGGTCCGCTCTAAAGCTTACAGTACTGCTTTTTCAAATCAAGATAGCATGAGAACAAAGAAAAGTTGATAATAGGAATAAATTAGAAAGGCGCTTAAAATCTCATGCTCTATCTGAATCATGAAAGAAAAATATTGGGTTTAGTGTCCCTTTAAAGCTCCTTCACAGGTAATCTTCCCTATGATTACCGAATAAAATTTCAAAGTGACAAAACAATATAGAGTGTAGGAGCGCTATAAGCTAAATAAGATAGTCTGGAGACCTTTTTACAATTTCACAAAAGTACATTTATTTAAAACATAAAAACATAATAAAAATATAATATTCCAGAAATATAGATATGAGACGTCTCCCTGAATTTAAAATAAGCAATATTTGATTAGATAAAATACTTCTATAATGAGCTTTTTATGATCTTTCTAAGTGATTCCACCTTTCAAAATTTCTTTTTCTTTATTCCACCTTAATAGTTTATTGTCGCAGTTTTAGTGGCTTTATTTTCTCTCGATGTTACTATTTTCGATCAAAAAGTAACAATGTCTATCTTCATAAATCAGTTGTAATAATGTAATTCACTTGTTTTTGTAATGTCTCTTGGTATTTTCTCTTATTAGTAAACTTGGCTGTAATAGGAATAGTTCAATAAATGTATAAGGACGGGCTTACCGGGTCTTCTGACACATCTGTGTCTGATGAATTCAATGTATTTCTTACCGGTATGTGTTTTCTGCCTTTCCTCCTTGAATGGAGCAAATATCGCTGCTATCGAAACCTAGACCACGCTCCTGCGTGTATGGGTCTCTTTTATTCTGCCGGCTTGAAGCAACTTTTACCCCTACAGTCTGGGTTCTGTGTTTTCCGGGCAGCCTCCTGAGACAGGTATTCGCGGTGCACGCCTCCAGCGTGTGTGTGAGAACTCGGACTTGGAATACAAACGGCCGTTTGTGTTAAACTCTCTTTCCCTCTACTTCTTTCAAAGTGGGGTAGTTTAAGTAGATGTCCAGTTCTTTCTATTGTAGAAAAAACGTCTACGCGTTTCGCCAGTAGGCTTTATCAAGACGGATGATGTTGGTTGTTACACCGGCATTTTAAAAAGCCCTCCTTACATTTTGATTGGTTGATAGGTGTTCTGTTCTGATAGGTGTCTTTTTTATTATTTTAAAGGTGGATTTCTCAGATTTCTATAAGGTGGAATCTTTTTGCTTCTTTCTTTGTTACTTTGTATAAGCTTTAGATATCCCATGTTTGCGGCTTTTTTTAAAGGCGGAATATTTTTGTTTTTGCTTCTTTCTTTGTCATGTTATAGAATCTTTCTGTATTTGATATTTTCGGCTCTTTCAACAATATCTAAATTTGGATTTCATAACATACGGTGGAATTATCATACCTTTACTTTATATCATGATTATAAATGCCTGTATTTGTTTCTATTATATTTGTTCCATGATTATAAATACCTATATTATTTTCTATTGTACTGAACTTTTTTGTATATGTCTGAAAAATCAACGATCTATATTTAAGGGATATTACACTTCTACTTTATTATTCTTAGCATGATTTTTAACATGTATGAATTTTTTTAGAAACAGAACCATTTTCTTCTTTTTGTTTTATTATTAACATGTGTTACACATTATTTCTTAAAATTGCATATTTATTTCTATAGTAGTATATTATTTTCTGTGCTTCTCCACTCTTCATAATATGTTTTTATTTTCTTGTTTATTTGTTTGTCCCTTCATAGATAACTTCTTGTTCATAGAGTATAAAATATTTCAAGATCTTGGAGGGAAATATTTAATCTATAATATACTATCTTTTCATATATTCTACTATTGAATTTTGATCTATGACAAAAGAAACGGGGACAGATCTAATTCTGAGTTTAAACCCACAGGGTAGAGGGTTTGCATGTTGTAAATTAGCTCTGCTTCTGTTCTTAGCAATTTTTCTTCAAAATTACCCCCTCTCCATTCAGGTTTGAGCTTTTTTATGCCCCAAAAAGCGAAGTTTTTCAGATTATTATTGTGGACTTCCCTAAAATGGGTGTATAGATGTGTTTCTAGGTTTCCTCTGTCTATGCATGACAAATGCTCGCGTATGCGTTCCCTTAGGGTCCTGGTGGTCTCCCCTATATATTGTAGATTACATGTGCATTGTATAATGTAAATGACACCCTTATCCTGACATCTTATGGTTTCTTTTATGTGATGAATTAAACCATTTTTATTGGATTTGATATTCTTACGCTTGCTACTGAATTTGCAAGACCTACAGCCGAAACAGGGGTAGAAACCAGCTAGTTTGTTGCCTAGTAAATCTTTTTCTAGTATGGGATTCGTTTTAGTATGTCTAAACTCACTGGGAGCTAGTATTTTTTTGAAATTTTTTGCTTTTTTAAAAATTATTTTTGGGTTATCTGTCATTTTTTCGCCTATAAGGGGATCTGTTTGGACTAAATGCCAGTGTTTTTTCAATATTTTTTGTAAAGTGTAATGATCACAATTGTAATCAGTTATTAATGCAACATTGAGTTTATTTTCCTTATCTTCTTTGTTATCCAATCTGTCAGAGTTTGTGTTTTTATATGTAAGTAGATTTTTTCTCTCTTTTTGATCTACCTGTTCTTTTGCCTTTCTTATTGTCTCTATATTGTATCCTCTGTCAGTAAATTTTTTCTCAAGTATCTCAATTTGTTCTAGATAATCTGACGTTTTTGTGCAATTACGCTTTATTCTAAGGTACTGGCCTTTAGGGATATTTTCCTTCCATTTATTTAAATGACAGCTATTGAAATGTATTAGGTTATTGGCGTCTACTTTTTTGAAATGAGTTTTAGTGATTATTTCCCTTTCTACAATCTCAATATCCAGATCTAGGAATGTTACTTTTTCTTTACTAGTGATATGTGTGAAATTAATTCCTATATCGTTATTGTTCATGTCTAAAATGAATTTGTCTAGCTCTATCGATGTCCCCTTCCATACAAAGATGATGTCATCAATGTACCTCTTATAGAGCACGAGATTTGCGCCGAGCTCATGTTGGGATATAAATTGTTCTTCCCATTTTCCCAAGAACAAATTTGCATAGCTCGGCGCAAATCTCGTGCCCATAGCGGTTCCTCTCGTTTGAAGATAGAATTTTTTATTAAAAGAAAAATAATTCTGGTTCAAAATAAAATCAACACCTTTGAGTATAAATTCTCTTTGTTCTTGATTTAGTGTTTTATCCCTAGTCATGTACATTTCTGCTGCTTTTGTACCTAGATGATGTTGAATGCTCGTGTATAAAGATGAAACATCGCATGTGCCAATCAGATAATTCTCTTTCCATTCTAGATTATTAAGGAGTTGTAATATGTCCGTGGTGTCTTTAAGGTAAGAAGGTAGAGTTTTTACATATTTTTGCAAGAAGTTGTCGATGTATTGTGATAAGTTTGCAGTTATAGACCCTATTCCGGATATTATGGGCCTACCAGGTGGATTGATGAGATCTTTGTGTAGTTTTGGCAGGTAGTAGAACACAGGTATTTTTGGGTATTTAGGACAGAGAAACTCAAATTCCTTTTTATGAATTATATTCTTACTTTGGGCTTCTTTTAGTATATTTGTTAATTTATTTTGAAATTTTTTTGTTGGATCCATTTTAATTTCTTTGTAGGTATCTGTATCTCCTAGGAGTCTATTAGCCTCATTGATATAACTTGTTGTGTTTAAAAGAACTATGCCTCCTCCCTTATCTGCCGCCTTAATTGTCAATTCCTTATCTTTTTGGAAGTTTTGTATTATTGTATTTTCTTTTCTGGACAAGTTTCTTGGTCTGTATTTATTATGTTTTAATTTTGCAATATCATTTTGTACTAATTTTTCGAAAAGCACGAGGTTTCTCCCTTTCTCATTAGTTGGGTAAAATTTTGATTTCAATTTGAAATTTGTATGTTTTATTTCTGGGGTTGTAGTTTCTGTGGTTATTGTGGTTATTTTATTTGAAGTTATTTGTCTTTCTATTGGGTTTTTTGCAAAGAACCTTTTTAAGGTTAATTTTCGAACACATTGACTAATGTGTATATGTGTGTTGAATTTATTCATTTTGGCTGTAGGGGCGAAGCTTAGACCTAGTTGTAACACTTTTTCCTCTTCTTTTGTCAATGTTTTGCTGCTTAAATTAAAAATCCATATTGAAGTATTTACTTTGTAGTATTCCTTTCTCTATCATAATTTTGTCTTTCATTATACCTTGTTTCATATCTGAAACCTTTATAATTCGTGTTTTTTCTGTCTTCATAGTTTCTTTGTGTATAGTTTGAATTTTGTTATGATAGAGAAAGGAATAACTATAACTATTGGAATTACCCTCGTAACAACTATCAATCAAGAGAATATAGAAATTATCACAATTATGATAGAAGGTTTAACACACAAAATAGAAATTATACACAGTATGAAGATTACTACAAATATAAAGAAAGAAACACATACAGAGGGGAAGATAGGGAAAAAGGTGAAAACGAGCACAACAACTATAGAAATGATTATAATTATCACTATAGAAATGACAATCACTATAGAAATGACAATCACGTAAGAGAAAATCCTCACAGAGAAAATCACAAGGGTAATTTTAAAAACCGCACATCTGAAAAAACACCAAGGGAAAACACCAATCACAATTATGAATTAGTAACACATAATAGATTTGAGAATTTAAAAGTGGATCAAAACACCCCAACAAATGAGGAACATTTTTTAGGGCTACCCCCAAAAAAACAAGAAACACCACAAAATCAATTGGCACTAAAAGCACCACCATTAAGAAAAAGAAACAGAGAGGAACAAGAGGAGGGAGATCAACAACAACAGAAAAATGTCAAGAAAACAAAGTAAATACTTCAATAGGGATTTTTAATTTAAGCAGCAAAACATTGACAAAAGAAGAGGAAAAAGTGTTACAACTAGGTCTAAGCTTCGCCCCTACAGCCAAAATGAATAAATTCAACACACATATACACATTAGTCAATTTGTTCGAAAATTAACCTTAAAAAGGTTCTTTGCAAAAAACCCAATAGAAAGACAAATAACTTCAAATAAAATAACCACAATAACCACAGAAACTACAACCCCAGAAATAAAACATACAAATTTCAAATTGAAATCAAAATTTTACCCAACTAATGAGAAAGGGAGAAACCTCGTGCTTTTCGAAAAATTAGTACAAAATGATATTGCAAAATTAAAACATAATAAATACAGACCAAGAAACTTGTCCAGAAAAGAAAATACAATAATACAAAACTTACAAAAAGATAAGGAATTGACAATTAAGGCGGCAGATAAGGGAGGAGGCATAGTTCTTTTAAACACAACAAGTTATATCAATGAGGCTAATAGACTCCTAGGAGATACAGATACCTACAAAGAAATTAAAATGGATCCAACAAAAAAATTTCAAAATAAATTAACAAATATACTAAAAGAAGCCCAAAGTAAGAATATAATTCATAAAAAGGAATTTGAGTTTCTCTGTCCTAAATACCCAAAAATACCTGTGTTCTACTACCTGCCAAAACTACACAAAGATCTCATCAATCCACCTGGTAGGCCCATAATATCCGGAATAGGGTCTATAACTGCAAACTTATCACAATACATCGACAACTTCTTGCAAAAATATGTAAAAACTCTACCTTCTTACCTTAAAGACACCACGGACATATTACAACTCCTTAATAATCTAGAATGGAAAGAGAATTATCTGATTGGCACATGCGATGTTTCATCTTTATACACGAGCATTCAACATCATCTAGGTACAAAAGCAGCAGAAATGTACATGACTAGGGATAAAACACTAAATCAAGAACAAAGAGAATTTATACTCAAAGGTGTTGATTTTATTTTGAACCAGAATTATTTTTCTTTTAATAAAAAATTCTATCTTCAAACGAGAGGAACCGCTATGGGCACGAGATTTGCGCCGAGCTATGCAAATTTGTTCTTGGGAAAATGGGAAGAACAATTTATATCCCAACATGAGCTCGGCGCAAATCTCGTGCTCTATAAGAGGTACATTGATGACATCATCTTTGTATGGAAGGGGACATCGATAGAGCTAGACAAATTCATTTTAGACATGAACAATAACGATATAGGAATTAATTTCACACATATCACTAGTAAAGAAAAAGTAACATTCCTAGATCTGGATATTGAGATTGTAGAAAGGGAAATAATCACTAAAACTCATTTCAAAAAAGTAGACGCCAATAACCTAATACATTTCAATAGCTGTCATTTAAATAAATGGAAGGAAAATATCCCTAAAGGCCAGTACCTTAGAATAAAGCGTAATTGCACAAAAACGTCAGATTATCTA
The DNA here is from genome assembly GCF_027579735.1 of Bombina bombina. NCBI lineage: Eukaryota > Metazoa > Chordata > Amphibia > Anura > Bombinatoridae > Bombina > Bombina bombina. Next base: position 373,139,111 of record NC_069505.1, on the reverse strand, counting down.
GAACAAATTGAGATACTTGAGAAAAAATTTACTGACAGAGGATACAATATAGAGACAATAAGAAAGGCAAAAGAACAGGTAGATCAAAAAGAGAGAAAAAATCTACTTACATATAAAAACACAAACTCTGACAGATTGGATAACAAAGAAGATAAGGAAAATAAACTCAATGTTGCATTAATAACTGATTACAATTGTGATCATTACACTTTACAAAAAATATTGAAAAAACACTGGCATTTAGTCCAAACAGATCCCCTTATAGGCGAAAAAATGACAGATAACCCAAAAATAATTTTTAAAAAAGCAAAAAATTTCAAAAAAATACTAGCTCCCAGTGAGTTTAGACATACTAAAACGAATCCCATACTAGAAAAAGATTTACTAGGCAACAAACTAGCTGGTTTCTACCCCTGTTTCGGCTGTAGGTCTTGCAAATTCAGTAGCAAGCGTAAGAATATCAAATCCAATAAAAATGGTTTAATTCATCACATAAAAGAAACCATAAGATGTCAGGATAAGGGTGTCATTTACATTATACAATGCACATGTAATCTACAATATATAGGGGAGACCACCAGGACCCTAAGGGAACGCATACGCGAGCATTTGTCATGCATAGACAGAGGAAACCTAGAAACACATCTATACACCCATTTTAGGGAAGTCCACAATAATAATCGGAAAAACTTCGCTTTTTGGGGCATAAAAAAGCTCAAACCTGAATGGAGAGGGGGTAATTTTGAAGAAAAATTGCTAAGAACAGAAGCAGAGCTAATTTACAACATGCAAACCCTCTACCCTGCGGGTTTAAACTCAGAATTAGATCTGTCCCCGTTTCTTTTGTCATAGATCAAAATTCAATAGTAGAATATATGAAAAGATAGTATATTATAGATTAAATATTTCCCTCCAAGATCTTGAAATATTTTATACTCTATGAACAAGAAGTTATCTATGAAGGGACAAACAAGTAAACAAGAAAATAAAAACATATTATGAAGAGTGGAGAAGCACAGAAAATAATATACTACTATAGAAATAAATATGCAATATTAAGAAATAATGTGTAACACATGTTAATAATAAAACAAAAAGAAGAAAATGGTTCTGTTTCTAAAAAAATTCATACATGTTAAAAATCATGCTAAGAATAATAAAGTAGAAGTGTAATATCCCTTAAATATAGATCGTTGATTTTTCAGACATATACAAAAAAGTTCAGTACAATAGAAAATAATATAGGTATTTATAATCATGGAACAAATATAATAGAAACAAATACAGGCATTTATAATCATGATATAAAGTAAAGGTATGATAATTCCACCGTATGTTATGAAATCCAAATTCAGATATTGTTGAAAGAGCCGAATATATCAAATACAGAAAGATTCTATAACATGACAAAGAAAGAAGCAAAAACAAAAATATTCCGCCTTTAAAAAAAGCCGCAAACATGGGATATCTAAAGCTCATACAAAGTAACAAAGAAAGAAGCAAAAAGATTCCACCTTATAGAAATCTGAGAAATCCACCTTTAAAATAATAAAAAAAGACACCTATCAGAACAGAACACCTATCAACCAATCAAAATGTAAGGAGGGCTTTTTAAAATGCCGGTGTAACAACCAACATCATCCGTCTTGATAAAGACTACTGGCGAAACGCGTAGACGTTTTTTCTACAATAGAAAGAACTGGACATCTACTTAAACTACCCCACTTTGAAAGAAGTAGAGGGAAAGAGAGTTTAACACAAACGGCCGTTTGTATTCCAAGTCCGAGTTCTCACACACACGCTGGAGGCGTGCACTGCGAATACCTGTCTCAGGAGGCTGCCCGGAAAACACAGAACCCAGACTGTAGGGGTAAAAGTTGCTTCAAGCCGGCAGAATAAAAGAGACCCATACACGCAGGAGCGTGGTCTAGGTTTCGATAGCAGCGATACTTGCTCCATTCAAGGAGGAAAGGCATAAAACACATACCGGTAAGAAATACATTGAATTCATCAGACACAGATGTGTCAGAAGACCCGGTAAGCGCGTCCTTATACATTTATTGAACTATTCCTATTACAGCCAAGTTTACCAATAAGAGATAATACCAAGAGACATTACAAAAACAAGTGAATTACATTATTACAACTGATTTATGAAGATAGACATTGTTACTTTTTGATCGAAAATAGTAACATCGAGAGAAAATAAAGCCACTAAAACTGCGGCAATAAACTATTAAGGTGGAATAAAGAAAAAGAAATTTTGAAAGGTGGAATCACTTAGAAAGATCATAAAAAGCTGATTATAGAAGTATTTTATCTAACCAAATATTGCTTATTTTAAATTCAGGGAGACGTCTCATATCTATATTTCTGGAATATTATATTTTTATTATGTTTTTATGTTTTAAATAAATGTACTTTTGTGAAATTGTAAAAAGGTCTCCAGACTATCTTATTTAGCTTACAGCGCTCCTACACTCTATATTGTTTTGTCTATTTGAAACATGAACGTTTTTTTTGGACTTGACTGTCCCTTTAATAACTGTAAAGTAAATATATAGATAACAGGCTAAACTGAGAATCTACACACTAATACTGTCTTCTAAAATATTATTAGAACATGAGATGAAGATTGTTGATATCAATCAAGACTAAAAAAAACAGATCACAATAAGACTGCAATGAACATGGGTTTAGGTCAGTGACTACATTGTCATTTGGTATTTGTAGTGGGGGGCTCCTTTCAGTGGATGTCTGTTCTTGCTGAAGGTGAAGGCTTATTTGCATGGATAGTATCTTTTCTGGGAATCCCATGGTTGGGGTAGGTGTTTAGAGTAGATGTTTGTTTATATAGAGTGAGTGCTGTAGGATGAAGAAACATCTAAGTGTGCAATAACTTTAAGTTTGACGTGCTCTGGGATGTTGACAAGTTGGGCTTAAGTGGCTAATTACAGTGCTTGCAGTAGTGGTGGGGTGGCTTATTACATTATAAAAAGGATGCAGAATGTTCTCTTAAAGGGACACTGAACCCAAAACATTTTCTTTCATGATTCAGATAGAGCATGCAATTTTAAGCAACTTTCTAATTTAAAACAGGAAAGACAGAGGGCACGACACTCCAGAGGAGCTGCCTGGAAATTATTGTGTGGACACTGCTACATAGCCGTAACCTGTACTTTGATTAATTTTGGTTGCCTTTTTTGGATGAATAAGACTTTCTAATATTTTTTATTTTCTATTGTTGGACTTTCATTCATTGATATTAATTGGCAAATATTAATTTTATATCATCACATTAAGTATATTAATTTTATTTTTTATTTAATAACAACTTATATATGTAATTTTTTACATCTCACCATCTTTTGTTTTAGATATATATATATATATATATATATATATATATATATATATATATATATATATATATATATATATATTGTTTTGACTAGATATCTTTAGTTATATTAAGGTACCTCATTTGATATCTGATCACATCTATGATTGGTATTTTATTTGAACATTTTATTTGTGTTTATATAGATATCCTATCCATTATTTATTATTTTTATTATTTATTTTTATTTACTTTTTTGGCTCCTCTTATTGGATATCTGACTGCATATTTGTTGTTGGCAGTATATCTGTTCGATTATAAACTTTCTAATTTAATCCTATTATCATTTTTCTTCATTCTCTTGCTATCTTTATTTGAAAAAGAAGGCATCTAAGCAATTGTTTTGGTTCAGTCCCTGGACAGCACTTGTTTATTGGTTGTTGAATTTATCCACCAATCAGCAAGAAAAACCCAGGTTGTTCATCAAAAATGGGGCGGCATCTAAACTTACAATCTTGCTTTTCAAATAAAGATACCAAGAAAATGAAAAAAAAAATTATAATAGGAGTAAATTGGAAAGTTGCTTACAATTGCATGCTCTATCTGAATCATGAAAAAAAAAACATAATTTATGCTTACCTGATAAATTCCTTTCTCCTGTAGTGTAGTCAGTCCACGGGTCATCATTACTTCTGGGATATTAACTCCTCCCCAACAGGAAGTGCAAGAGGATCACCCAAGCAGAGCTGCTATATAGCTCCTCCCCTCTACGTCACACCCAGTCATTCGACCGAGAACCAAACGAGAAAGGAGAAACCATAGGGTGCAGTGGTGACTGGAGTATAATTTAAAAATTTAGACCTGCCATAAAAAACAGGGCGGGCCGTGGACTGTCTACACTACAGGAGAAAGGAATTTATCAGGTAAGCATAAATTATGTTTTCTCCTGTTAAGTGTAGTCAGTCCACGGGTCATCATTACTTCTGGGATACCAATACCAAAGCTAAAGTACACGGATGACGGGAGGGACAGGCAGGATCTTTATACGGAAGGGACCACTGCCTGAAGAACCTTTCTCCCAAAAACAGCCTCCGAAGAAGCAAAAGTGTCAAATTTGTAAAATTTGGAAAAAACTGAATTTATGCTTACCTGATAAATTACTTTCTCCAACGGTGTGTCCGGTCCACGGCGTCATCCTTACTTGTGGGATATTCTCTTCCCCAACAGGAAATGGCAAAGAGCCCAGCAAAGCTGGTCACATGATCCCTCCTAGGCTCCGCCTACCCCAGTCATTCGACCGACGTAAAGGAGGAATATGCATAGGAGAAATCATATGAAACCGTGGTGACTGTAGTTAGAGAAAATAATTCATCAGACCTGATTAAAAAACCAGGGCGGGCCGTGGACCGGACACACCGTTGGAGAAAGTAATTTATCAGGTAAGCATAAATTCTGTTTTCTCCAACATAGGTGTGTCCGGTCCACGGCGTCATCCTTACTTGTGGGAACCAATACCAAAGCTTTAGGACACGGATGATGGGAGGGAGCAAATCAGGTCACCTAGATGGAAGGCACCACGGCTTGCAAAACCTTTCTCCCAAAAATAGCCTCAGAAGAAGCAAAAGTATCAAATTTGTAAAATTTGGTAAAAGTGTGCAGTGAAGACCAAGTCGCTGCCTTACATATCTGATCAACAGAAGCCTCGTTCTTGAAGGCCCATGTGGAAGCCACAGCCCTAGTGGAGTGAGCTGTGATTCTTTCAGGAGGCTGCCGTCCGGCAGTCTCATAAGCCAATCGGATGATGCTTCTAAGCCAAAAAGAGAGAGAGGTAGAAGTTGCTTTTTGACCTCTCCTTTTACCAGAATAACCAACAAACAAAGAAGATGTTTGTCTGAAATCCTTTGTAGCCTCTAAATAGAATTTTAGAGCACGAACTACATCCAAATTGTGCAACAAACGTTCCTTCTTTGAAACTGGATTCGGACACAAAGAAGGCACAACTATCTCCTGGTTAATATTTTTGTTAGAAACAACTTTCGGAAGAAAACCAGGTTTAGTACGCAAAACCACCTTATCTGCATGGAACACCAGATAAGGAGGAGAACACTGCAGAGCAGATAACTCTGAAACTCTTCTAGCAGAAGAAATTGCAACCAAAAACAAAACTTTCCAAGATAATAACTTAATATCTACGGAATGTAAGGGTTCAAACGGAACCCCTTGAAGAACTGAAAGAACTAAATTGAGACTCCAAGGAGGAGTCAAAGGTTTGTAAACAGGCTTGATTCTAACCAGAGCCTGAACAAAAGCTTGAACATCTGGCACAGCCGCCAGCTTTTTGTGAAGTAAAACAGATAAAGCAGAAATCTGTCCCTTCAAAGAACTTGCAGATAATCCTTTCTCCAAACCCTCTTGTAGAAAGGATAGAATCTTAGGAATTTTTATCTTGTTCCATGGGAATCCTTTAGATTCACACCAACAGATATATTTTTTCCATATTTTATGGTAAATTTTCCTAGTTACAGGCTTTCTAGCCTGAATAAGAGTATCAATGACAGAATCTGAAAACCCACGCTTTGATAAAATCAAGCGTTCAATCTCCAAGCAGTCAGTTGGAGTGAGGCCAGATTCGGATGTTCGAATGGACCTTGAACAAGAAGGTCCTGTCTCAAAGGTAGCTTCCATGGTGGAGCCGATGACATATTCACCAGGTCTGCATACCAAGTTCTGCATGGCCACGCAGGAGCTATCAAGATCACCGAAGCCCTCTCCTGATTGATCCTGGCTACCAGCCTGGGAATGAGAGGAAACGGTGGGAATACATAAGCTAGGTTGAAGGTCCAAGGTGCTACTAGTGCATCTACTAGAGTCGCCTTGGGATCCCTGGATCTGGACCCGTAGCAAGGAACCTTGAAGTTCTGACGAGACGCCATCAGATCCATGTCTGGAATGCCCCATAATTGAGTTATTTGGGCAAAGATTTCCGGATGGAGTTACCACTCCCCCGGATGGAAAGTCTGACGACTCAGAAAATCCGCTTCCCAATTTTCCACTCCTGGGATGTGGATTGCAGACAAGTGGCAGGAGTGATTCTCCGCCCATTGAATTATTTTGGTCACTTCTTCCATCGCCAGGGAACTCCTTGTTCCCCCCTGATGGTTGATATATGCAACAGTCGTCATGTTGTCTGATTGAAACCTTATGAATTTGGCCTTTGCTAGTTGAGGCCAAGCTTTGAGAGCATTGAATATCGCTCTCAGTTCCAGAATGTTTATCGGGAGAAGAGATTCTTCCCGAGACCATAGACCCTGAGCTTTCAGGGGTTCCCAGACCGCGCCCCAGCCCACCAGACTGGCGTCGGTCGTGACAATGACCCACTCTGGTCTGCGGAAGCTCATTCCCTGTGACAGGTTGTCCAGGGTCAGCCACCAACGGAGTGAATCTCTGGTTCTCTGATCTACTTGGATCGTCGGAGACAAGTCTGTATAATCCCCATTCCACTGTCTGAGCATGCACAGTTGTAATGGTCTTAGATGAATTCGCGCAAAAGGAACTATGTCCATTGCCGCAACCATCAAACCTATTACTTCCATGCACTGCGCTATGGAAGGAAGAAGAACAGAATAAAGTACTTGACAAGAGCTTAGAAGTTTTGATTTTCTGGTCTCTGTCAGAAAAATCTTCATTTCTAAGGAATCTATTATTGTTCCCAAGAAGGGAACTCTTGTTGACGGGGATAGAGAACTTTTTTCTACGTTCACTTTCCACCCGTGAGATCTGAGAAAGGCTAGGACAATGTCCGTATGAGCCTTTGCTTTTGACAGAGACGACGCTTGAATCAGTATGTCGTCCAAGTAAGGTACTACTGCAATGCCCCTTGGTCTTAGCACCGCTAGAAGGGACCCTAGTACCTTTGTGAAAATCCTTGGAGCAGTGGCTAATCCGAATGGAAGTGCCACAAACTGGTAATGCTTGTCCAGAAAGGCGAACCTTAGGAACCGATGATGTTCCTTGTGGATAGGAATATGTAGATACGCATCCTTTAAATCCACCGTGGTCATGAATTGACCTTCCTGGATGGTAGGAAGAATTGTTCGAATGGTTTCCATTTTGAACGATGGAACCCTGAGAAATTTGTTTAGAATCTTGAGATCTAAAATTGGTCTGAATGTTCCCTCTTTTTTGGGAACTATGAACAGATTGGAGTAAAACCCCATCCCTTGTTCTCCTAATGGAACAGGATGAATCACTCCCATTCTTAACAGGTCTTCTACACAATGTAAGAATGCCTGTCTTTTTATTTGGTTTGAAGACAATTGAGACCTGTGGAACCTTCCCCTTGGGGGTAGTTCCTTGAATTCCAGGAGATAACCTTGAGAAACTATTTCTAGCGCCCAAGGATCCTGAACATCTCTTGCCCAAGCCTGAGCAAAGAGAGAGAGTCTGCCCCCCACCAGATCCGGTCCCGGATCGGGGGCCAACACTTCATGCTGTTTTAGTAGCAGTGGCAGGTTTCTTGGCCTGCTTACCCTTGTTCCAGCCTTGCATCGGTCTCCAGGCTGGTTTGGTTTGAGAACTATTACCCTCTTGCTTAGCGGGTGTAGAATTTGAGGCTGGTCCGTTTCTGCGAAAGGGACGAAAATTTGGCTTATTTTTAGCCTTAAAAGACCTATCCTGAAGAAGGGCGTGGCCCTTTCCCCCAGTGATGTCTGAAATAATCTCTTTCAAGTCAGGGCCAAACAGCGTTTTACCTTTGAAAGGGATGTTAAGCAATTTGTTCTTGGAGGACACATCCGCTGACCAAGACTTTAGCCAAAGCGCTCTGCGCGCCACAATAGCAAAACCTGAATTTTTCGCCGCTAATCTAGCTAATTGCAAAGTGGTGTCTAAGATAAAAGAGTTAGCCAATTTAAGTGCTTGAACTCTGTCCATAACCTCCTCATACGAAGATTCTTTATTGAGCGACTTTTCTAGTTCTTCGAACCAGAAACACGCTGCTGTAGTCACAGGAACAATGCATGAAATTGGTTGTAGAAGGTAACCTTGCTGAACAAACATCTTTTTAAGCAAACCCTCTAATTTTTTATCCATAGGATCTTTGAAAGCACAACTATCTTCTATAGGGATAGTAGTGCGTTTGTTTAGAGTAGAAACCGCCCCCTCGACCTTGGGGACTGTCTGCCATAAGTCCTTTCTGGGGTCGACCATAGGAAATAATTTCTTAAATATAGGGGGAGGAACAAAAGGTATGCCGGGCCTTTCCCATTCCTTATTTACAATGTCCGCCACCCGCTTGGGTATAGGAAAAGCATCGGGGGGCACCGAGACCTCTAGGAACTTGTCCATCTTACATAATTTCTCTGGAATGACCAAATTGTCACAATCATCCAGAGTAGATAACACCTCCTTAAGCAGAGCGCGGAGATGTTCTAATTTAAATTTAAATGTCACAACATCAGGTTCAGCTTGTTGAGAAATTTTTCCTGAATCTGAAATTTCTCCCTCAGACAAAACCTCCCTCCTGGCCCCTTCAGATTGGTGTGAGGGTATGTCAGAACCATTATCATCAGCGTCCTCATGCTCTTCAGTATCTAAAACAGAGCAATCGCGCTTTCTCTGATAAGTGGGCATTTTGGACAAAAACATAATTTATGTAAGAACTTACCTGATAAATTCATTTCTTTCATATTAGCAAGAGTCCATGAGCTAGTGACGTATGGGATATACATTCCTACCAGGAGGGGCAAAGTTTCCCAAACCTCAAAATGCCTATAAATACACCCCTCACCACACCCACAATTCAGTTTAACGAATAGCCAAGAAGTGGGGTGATAAAAAAGTGCGAAAGCATATAAAATAAGGAATTGGAATAATTGTGCTTTATACAAAAATCATAACCACCACAAAAAAAGGGCGGGCCTCATGGACTCTTGCTAATATGAAAGAAATGAATTTATCAGGTAAGTTCTTACATAAATTATGTTTTCTTTCATGTAATTAGCAAGAGTCCATGAGCTAGTGACGTATGGGATAATGACTACCCAAGATGTGGATCTTTCCACACAAGAGTCACTAGAGAGGGAGGGATAAAATAAAGACAGCCAATTCCTGCTGAAAATAATCCACACCCAAAAATAAAGTTTAACGAAAAACATAAGCAGAAGATTCAAACTGAAACCGCTGCCTGAAGTACTTTTCTACCAAAAACTGCTTCAGAAGAAGAAAATACATCAAAATGGTAGAATTTAGTAAAAGTATGCAAAGAGGACCAAGTTGCTGCTTTGCAAATCTGGTCAACCGAAGCTTCATTCCTAAACGCCCAGGAAGTAGAAACTGACCTAGTAGAATGAGCTGTAATTCTTTGAGGCGGAGTTTTACCCGACTCAACATAGGCAAGATGAATTAAAGATTTCAACCAAGATGCCAAAGAAATGGCAGAAGCTTTCTGGCCTTTTCTAGAACCGGAAAAGATAACAAATAAACTAGAAGTCTTACGGAAAGATTTCGTAGCTTCAACATAATATTTCAAAGCTCTAACAACATCCAAAGAATGCAACGATTTCTCCTTAGAATTCTTAGGATTAGGACATAATGAAGGAACCACAATTTCTCTACTAATGTTGTTGGAATTCACAACTTTAGGTAAAAATTCAAAAGAAGTTCGCAACACCGCCTTATCCTGATGAAAAATCAGAAAAGGAGACTCACAAGAAAGAGCAGATAATTCAGAAACTCTTCTGGCAGAAGAGATGGCCAAAAGGAACAAAACTTTCCAAGAAAGTAATTTAATGTCCAATGAATGCATAGGTTCAAACGGAGGAGCTTGAAGAGCTCTCAAAACCAAATTCAAACTCCAAGGAGGAGAAATTGACTTAATAACAGGTTTTATACGAACCAAAGCTTGTACAAAACAATGAATATCAGGAAGAATAGCAATCTTTCTGTGAAAAAGAACAGAAAGAGCAGAGATTTGTCCTTTCAAAGAACTTGCGGACAAACCCTTATCTAAACCATCCTGAAGAAACTGTAAAATTCTCGGTATTCTAAAAGAATGCCAAGAAAAATGATGAGAAAGACACCAAGAAATATAAGTCTTCCAGACTCTATAATATATCTCTCGAGATACAGATTTACGAGCCTGTAACATAGTATTAATCACAGAGTCAGAGAAACCTCTTTGACCAAGAATCAAGCGTTCAATCTCCATACCTTTAAATTTAAGGATTTCAGATCCTGATGGAAAAAAGGACCTTGTGACAGAAGGTCTGGTCTTAACGGAAGAGTCCACGGTTGGCAAGAGGCCATCCGGACAAGATCCGCATACCAAAACCTGTGAGGCCATGCCGGAGCTACCAGCAGAACAAACGAGCATTCCTTCAGAATCTTGGAGATTACTCTTGGAAGAAGAACTAGAGGCGGAAAGATATAGGCAGGATGATACTTCCAAGGAAGTGATAATGCATCCACTGCCTCCGCCTGAGGATCCCGGGATCTGGACAGATACCTGGGAAGTTTCTTGTTTAGATGGGACACCATCAGATCTATTTCTGGAAGTTCCCACATTTGAACAATCTGAAGAAATACCTCTGGGTGAAGAGACCATTCGCCCGGATGCAACGTTTGGCGACTGAGATAATCCGCTCCCCAATTGTCTATACCTGGGATATGAACCGCAGAGATTAGACAGGAGCTGGATTCCGCCCAAACCAAAATTCGAGATACTTCTTTCATAGCCAGAGGACTGTGAGTCCCTCCTTGATGATTGATGTATGCCACAGTTGTGACATTGTCTGTTTGAAAACAAATGAACGATTCTCTCTTCAGAAGAGGCCAAAACTGAAGAGCTCTGAAAATTGCACGGAGTTCCAAAATATTGATCGGTAATCTCACCTCCTGAGATTCCCAAACTCCCTGTGCCGTCAGAGATCCCCACACAGCTCCCCAACCTGTGAGACTTGCATCTGTTGAAATTACAGTCCAGGTCGGAAGCACAAAAGAAGCCCCCTGAATTAAACGATGGTGATCTGTCCACCATGTTAGAGAGTGTCGAACAATCGGTTTTAAAGATATTAATTGAGATATCTTCGTGTAATCCTTGCACCATTGCTTCAGCATACAGAGCTGAAGAGGTCGCATGTGAAAACTAGCAAAGGGGATCGCGTCCGATGCAGCAGTCATAAGACCTAGAATTTCCATGCATAAGGCTACCGAAGGGAATGATTGTGACTGAAGGTTTCGACAAGCTGCAATCAATTTTAGACGTCTCTTGTCTGTTAAAGACAGAGTCATGGACACTGAATCCATCTGGAAACCCAGAAAGGTTACCCTTGTCTGAGGAATCAAAGAACTTTTTGGTAAATTGATCCTCCAACCATGATCTTGAAGAAACAACACAAGTCGATTCGTATGAGATTCTGCTAAATGTAAAGACTGAGCAAGTACCAAGATATCGTCCAAATAAGGAAATACCACAATACCCTGTTCTCTGATTACAGACAGAAGGGCACCGAGAACCTTTGAAAAAATTCTTGGAGCTGTAGCTAGGCCAAACGGCAGAGCCACAAACTGGTAATGCTTGTCCAGAAAAGAGAATCTCAGGAACTGATAATGATCTGGATGAATCGGAATATGCAGATATGCATCCTGTAAATCTATTGTGGACATATAATTCCCTTGCTGAACAAAAGGCAAGATAGTCCTTACAGTTACCATCTTGAACGTTGGTATTCTTACATAACGATTCAATATTTTTAGATCCAGAACTGGTCTGAAGGAATTCTCCTTCTTTGGTACAATGAAGAGATTTGAATAAAACCCCATCCCCTGTTCCGGAACTGGAACCGGCATAATTACTCCAGTCAACTCTAGATCTGAAACACATTTCAGAAATGCTTGAGCTTTTACTGGATTTACTGGGACATGGGAAAGAAAAAATCTCTTTGCAGGAGGTCTTATCTTGAAACCAATTCTGTACCCTTCTGAAACAATGCTCTGAATCCAAAGATTGTGAACAGAATTGATCCAAATTTCCTTGAAAAAACGTAACCTGCCCCCTACCAGCTGAGCTGGAATGAGGGCCGCACCTTCATGTGGACTTAGAAGCAGGCTTTGCCTTTCTAGCTGGCTTGGATTTATTCCAGACTGGAGATGGTTTCCAAACTGAAACTGCTCCTGAGGATGAAGGATCAGGCTTTTGTTCTTTGTTGAAACGAAAGGAACGAAAACGATTATTAGCCCTGCTTTTACCTTTAGATTTTTTATCCTGTGGTAAAAAAGTTCCTTTCCCACCAGTAACAGTTGAAATAATGGAATCCAACTGAGAACCAAATAATTTGTTACCCTGGAAAGAAATGGAAAGTAAAGTAGATTTAGAAGCCATATCAGCATTCCAAGTTTTAAGCCATAAAGCTCTTCTAGCTAAAATAGCTAGAGACATAAACCTGACATCAACTCTGATAATATCAAAAATGGCATCACAGATAAAATTATTAGCATGCTGTAGAAGAATAATAATATCATGAGAATCATGATGTGTTACTTGTTGCGCTAAAGTTTCCAACCAGAAAGTTGAAGCTGCAGCAACATCAGCCAAAGATATAGCAGGTCTAAGAAGATTACCTGAACACAGATAAGCTTTTCTTAGAAAGGATTCAATTTTCCTATCTAAAGGATCCTTAAACGAAGTACCATCTGACGTAGGAATAGTAGTACGTTTAGCAAGGGTAGAAATAGCCCCATCAACTTTAGGGATTTTGTCCCAAAATTCTAATCTGTCAGACGGCACAGGATATAATCGCTTAAAACGTTTAGAAGGAGTAAATGAATTACCCAATTTATCCCATTCTTTGGAAATTACTGCAGAAATAGCATTAGGAACAGGAAAAACTTCTGGAATAACCACAGGAGCTTTAAATACCTTATCCAAACGTTTAGAATTAGTATCAAGAGGACCAGAATCCTCTATTTCTAAAGCAATTAGTACTTCTTTAAGTAAAGAACGAATAAATTCCATTTTAAATAAATATGAAGATTTATCAGCATCAACCTCTGAGACAGAATCCTCTGAACCAGAAGAGTCATCAGAATCAGAATGATGATGTTCATTTAAAAATTCATCTGTAGGGAGAGAAGTTTTAAAAGATTTTTTACGTTTACTAGAAGGAGAAATAACAGACATAGCCTTCTTTATGGATTCTGAAACAAAATCTCTTATATTATCAGGAACATTCTGCACCTTAGATGTTGAAGGAACTGCAACAGGCAATGGTACTTTACTAAAGGAAATATTATCTGCTTTAACAAGTTTGTCATGACAATCAATACAAACAACAGCTGGAGGAATAGCTACCAAAAGTTTACAGCAGATACACTTAGCTTTGGTAGATCCAGCACTAGACAGCGATTTTCCTGTAGTATCTTCTGGCTCAGATGCAACGTGAGACATCTTGCAATATGTAAGAGAAAAAACAACATATATATAAAGCAAAATTGATCAAATTCCTTAAATGACAGTTTCAGGAATGGGAAAAAATGCCAAAGAACAAGCTTCTAGCAACCAGAAGCAATGAAAAATGACTTAAATAATGTGGAGACAAAAGCGACGCCCATATTTTTCGCGCCAATAAGACGCCCACATTATTTGGCGCCTAAATGCTTTTTGGCGCCAAAATGACGCCACATCCGGAACGCCGACATTTTTGGCGCAAAATAACGTCAAAAAATGACACAACTTCCGGCGACACGTATGACGCCGGAAACGGAAACAATTTTTTTGCGCCAAAAAAGTCCGCGCCAAGAATGACGCAATAAAATGAAGCATTTTCAGCCCCCGCGAGCCTAACAGCCCACAGGGAAGAGTCAAATTGAAGGTAAGAAAAAATGATTAAATCAAATGCATTATCCCAAATATGAAACTGACTGTCTGAAAATAAGGAAAGTTGAACATTCTGAGTCAAGGCAAATAAATGTTTGAATACATATATTTAGAACTTTATAAATAAAGTGCCCAACCATAGCTTGGAGTGTCACAGAAAATAAGATTTACTTACCCCAGGACACTCATCTACATGTTTGTAGAAAGCCAAACCAGTACTGAAACGAGAATCAGCAGAGGTAATGGTATATATAAGAGTATATCGTCGATCTGAAAAGGGAGGTAAGAGATGAATCTCTACGACCGATAACAGAGAACCTATGAAATAGACCCCGTAGAAGGAGATCACTGCATTCAAATAGGCAATACTCTCCTCACATCCCTCTGACATTCACTGCACGCTGAGAGGAAAACCGGGCTCCAACTTGCTGCGGAGCGCATATCAACGTAGAATCTAGCACAAACTTACTTCACCACCTCCATCGGAGGCAAAGTTTGTAAAACTGAATTGTGGGTGTAATGAGGGGTGTATTTATAGGCATTTTGAGGTTTGGGAAACTTTGCCCCTCCTGGTAGGAATGTATATCCCATACGTCACTAGCTCATGGACTCTTGCTAATTACATGAAATAAATGTTTTTAATAGAATTATCCATTACAGCCGTTAATTGCTGCATAGTAAGAAGTATTGGCGCACTAGATGTACTAGGGACCTCTTGTGTGGGCAAGACTGGTGTAGACACAGAAGGGGATGATGCAGTACCATGCTTACTCCCCTCACTTGAGGAATCATCTTGGGCAACCTCATTATCAGTGGCATCATTGTCCTTACTTTGTTTGGACATGTCACATTCATCACATATATTTAAATGGGGAGGAACCTTGGCTTTCAAACATACAGAACATCGTCTATCTGATGGTTCAGACATGTTAACAGGCATAAACTTGATAACAAAGCACAAAAAACGTTTTAAAATAAAACCGTTACTGTCACTTTAAATTTTAAACTGAACACACTTTATTACTGAATATGTGAAAAAGTATGAAGGAATTGTTCAAAATTCACCAAAATTTCACCACAGTGTCTTAAAGCCTTAAAAGTATTGCACACCAAATTTGAAAGCTTTAACTCTTAAAATAACTGAACCGGGTTTGCTGAGACCCAACCAAGCCCAGAGGGGAATACGATACCAAATGACGCCTTCAATAAGCTTTTTCAGTGGTTCTTAGCTCCTCACACATGCATCTGCATGCCTTGCCTTCCAAAAACAACTGCGCATTAGTGGCGCGAAAATGAGGCTCTGCCTATGACTAGAAAAGGCCCCCAGTGAAAAAGGTGTCCAATACAGTGCCTGCCGTTTTTTTAATACCATCCCCAAGATTATAAGAACTATTTATAGCTATAATCCACTAAATATACTTATAAAGTAATCGTTTTAGCCCAGAAAAATGTCTACCAGTCTTTAAAGCCCTTGTGAAGCCCTTTATTCTTATACTAAACTAAGAAAATGGCTTACCGGTTCCCATAGGGAAAATGACAGCTTCCAGCATTACCAAGTCTTGTTAGAAATGTGTCATACCTCAAGCAGCAAAGTCTGCCCACTGTTTCCCCCAACTGAAGTTACTTCATCTCAACAGTCCTGTGTGGAAACAGCCATCGATTTTAGTAACGGTTGCTAAAATCATCTTCCTCTTACAAACAGAAATCTTCATCTCTTTTCTGTTTCAGAGTAAATAGTACATACCAGCACTATTTTAAAATAACAAACTCTTGATTGAAGAATAAAAACTACATTTAAACACCAAAAAACTCTTAACCATCTCCGTGGAGATGTTGCCTGTGCAACGGCAAAGAGAATGACTGGGGTAGGCGGAGCCTAGGAGGGATCATGTGACCAGCTTTGCTGGGCTCTTTGCCATTTCCTGTTGGGGAAGAGAATATCCCACAAGTAAGGATGACGCCGTGGACCGGACACACCTATGTTGGAGAAAGTATGAAGAGAAGACCAAGTTGCAGCCTTGCAAATCTGTTCAACAGAGGCCTCGTTCTTAAAGGCCCAAGTGGAAGCCACAGCTCTAGTGGAATGAGCTGTAATTCTTTCAGGAGGCTGCTGTCCAGCAGTCTCATAGGCTAAACGTATTATGCTACGAAGCCAAAAAGAGAGAGAGGTAGCAGAAGCTTTTTGACCTCTCCTCTGTCCAGAATAAACGACAAACAGGGAAGAAGTTTGGCGAAAATCTTTAGTTGCCTGTAAATAAAATTTCAGGGCACGGACTACATCTAGATTGTGCAGAAGTCGTTCCTTCTTTGAAAAAGGATTAGGACACAATGATGGCACAACAATCTCTTGATTGATATTCTTGTTAGTGACAACCTTAGGTAAGAACCCAGGTTTAGTACGCAGAACTACCTTATCTGAATGAAAAATCAGATACGGAGAATCACAATGTAAGGCTGATAACTCAGAAACTCTACGAGCCGAGGAAATAGCCATTAAAAACAGAACTTTCCAAGATAACAGCTTGATATCAATGGAATGAAGGGGTTCAAACGGAACACCCTGTAAAACGTTAAGAACTAAATTTAAGCTCCATGGCGGAGCAACAGTTTTAAACACAGGCTTAATCCTGGCCAAAGCCTGGCAAAAAGCCTGAACGTCTGGAACTTCTGACAGACGCTTGTGTAAAAGAATGGACAGAGCTGAGATCTGTCCCTTTAAGGAACTAGCAGATAACCCTTTTCTAAACCTTCTTGTAGAAAAGACAATATCCTAGGAATCCTAACCTTACTCCATGAGTAACTCTTGGATTCGCACCAATGTAAGTATTTACGCCATATTTTATGGTAAATCTTTCTGGTAACAGGCTTCCTAGCCTGTATTAAGGTATCAATAACTGACTCCGAAAAACCACGCTTTGATAAAATCAAGCGTTCAATTTCCAAGCAGTCAGCTTCAGAGAAATTAGATTTTGATGTTTGAAAGGACCCTGAATTAGAAGGTCCTGTCTCAGAGGCAGAGACCAAGGTGGACAGGATGACATGTCCACTAGATCTGCATACCAGGTCCTGCGTGGCCACGCAGGCGCTATCAGAATCACTGATGCTCTCTCCTGTTTGATCCTGGCAATCAATCGAGGAAGCATCGGGAAGAGTGGAAACACATAGGCCATCCCGAAGGTCCAAGGTGCTGTCAAAGCATCTACCAGGACTGCTCCCGGGTCCCTGGACCTGGACCCGTAACAAGGAAGCTTGGCGTTCTGGCGAGACGCCATGAGATCTATCTCTGGTTTGCCCCAAAGTCGAAGTATTTGGGCAAAGATCTCCGGATGAAGTTCCCACTCCCCCGGATGAAAAGTCTGACGACTTAGGAAATCCGCCTCCCAGTTTTCCACTCCAGGAATGTGGATCGCTGACAGGTGGCAAGAGTGAGACTCTGCCCAGCGAATTATCTTTGATACTTCCATCATCGCTAGGGAGCTTCTTGTCCCTCCTTGATGGTTGATGTAAGCTACAGTCGTGATGTTGTCCGACTGAAACCTGATGAACCCCCGAGTTGTTAACTGAGGCCAAGCCAGAAGGGCATTGAGAACTGCTCTCAATTCCAGAATGTTTATTGGAAGGAGACTCTCCTCCTGAGTCCATGATCCCTGAGCCTTCAGGGAATTTCAGACAGCGCCCCAACCTAGTAGGCTGGCGTCTGTTGTTACAATTGTCCAATCTGGTCTGCTGAAAGGCATCCCCCCTGGACAGATGTGGCCGAGAAAACCACCATAGAAGAGAATTTCTGGTCTCTTGATCCAGATTCAGAGTAGGGGACAAATCTGAGTAATCCCCATTCCACTGACTTAGCATGCACAATTGCAGCGGTCTGAGATGTAGGCGTGCAAAGGGTACTATGTCCATTGCCGCTACCATTAAGCCGATTACCTCCATGCATTGAGCCACTGACGGGTGTTGAATGGATTGAAGGACACGGCAAGCATTTTGAAGCTTTGTTAACCTGTCTTCTGTCAGGTAAATCTTCATTTCTACAGAATCTATAAGAGTCCCCAAGAAGGGAACCCTTGTGAGTGGTAAGAGAGAACTCTTCTCTACGTTCACCTTCCACCCATGCGACCTTAGAAATGCCAGTACTAACTCTGTATGAGACCTGGCAGTTTGAAAGCTTGACGCTTGTATCAGAATGTCGTCTAGGTACGGAGCCACCGAAATTCCTCGCGGTCTTAGCACCGCCAGAAGAGAGCCCAGAACCTTTGTGAAGATTCTTGGAGCCGTAGCCAACCCGAATGGAAGAGCTACAAACTGGTAATGCCTGTCTAGGAAGGCAAACCTTAGATACCGGTAATGATCTTTGTGAATCGGTATATGAAGGTAGGCATCCTTTAAATCCACTGTGGTCATGTACTGACCCTTTTGGATCATGGGTAAGATTGTCCGAATAGTTTCCATTTTGAACGATGGAACTCTTAGGAATTTGTTTAGGATCTTTAAATCCAAGATTGGTCTGAAGGTTCCTTCTTTCTTGGGAACCACAAACAGATTTGAGTAAAACCCTTGTCCGTGTTCCGACCGCGGAACCGGATGGATCACTCCCATTAGTAAAAGATCTTGTACACAGCGTAGAAACGCCTCTTTCTTTATCTGGTTTGTTGACAACCTTGAAAGATGAAATCTCCCTTTTGGGGGAGAGGCTTTGAAGTCCAGAAGATATCCCTGAGATATGATCTCTAACGCCCAGAGATCCTGGACATCTCTTGCCCAAGCCTGGGCGAAGAGAGAGAGTCTGCCCCCCACTAGATCCGTTCCCGGATCGGGGGCCCTCACTTCATGCTGTCTTAGGGGCAGCAGCAGGTTTTCTGGCCTGCTTGCCCTTGTTCCAGGACTGGTTAGGTTTCCAGCCTTGTCTGTATCGAGCAACAGCTCCTTCCTGTTTTGGTGCAGAGGAAGTTGATGCTGCTCCTGCCTTGAAGTTACGAAAGGCACGAAAATTAGACTGTCTAGCCCTAGGTTTGGCTCTGTCTTGAGGCAGGGCATGGCCTTTACCTCCTGTAATGTCAGCGATAATTTCCTTCAAACCGGGCCCGAATAAAGTCTGCCCTTTGAAAGGTATGTTAAGTAATTTAGATTTAGAAGTAACATCAGCTGACCAGGATTTTAGCCACAGCGCTCTGCGTGCCTGAATGGCGAATCCGGAATTCTTAGCCGTAAGTTTAGTTAAGTGTACTACGGCATCAGAAATAAATGAATTAGCTAGCTTAAGGGTTTTAAGCTTGTGTGTAATCTCATCTAATGGAGCTGATTCAAGGGTCTCTCCAGAGACTCAAACCAAAATGCTGCTGCAGCCGTGACAGGCGCAATGCATGCAAGGGGTTGCAATATAAAACCTTGTTGAACAAACATTTTCTTAAGGTAACCCATTAACTTTTTATCCATTGGATCTGAAAAGGCGCAGCTATCCTCCACCGGGATAGTGGTACGCTTAGCTAAAGTAGAAACTGCTCCCTCCACCTTAGGGACCGTTTGCCATAAGTCCCGTGTGGTGGCGTCTATTGGAAACATCTTTCTGAATATAGGAGGGGGTGAGAAAGGCACACCGGGTCTATCCCACTCCTTAGTAACAATTTCAGTAAGTCTCTTAGGTATTGGAAAAACGTCAGTACTCGACGGTACCGCAAAATATTTATCCAACCTACACATTTTCTCTGGTATTGCAACTGTGTTACAATCATTCAGAGCCGCTAAGACCTCCCCTAGTAATACACGGAGGTTTTCCAGCTTAAACTTAAAATTTGAAATGTCTGAATCCAATTTATTTGGATCAGATCAGTCACCCGCAGAATGAAGCTCTCCGTCCTCATGTTCTGCAAATTGTGACGCAGTATCTGACATGGCCCTAATATTATCAGCGCACTCTGTTCTCACCCCAGAGTGATCTCGCTTACCTCTAAGTTCTGGTAATTTAGACAAAACTTCAGTCATAACATTAGCCATGTCCTGTAGTGTGATTTGTAATGGCCGCCCTGAAGTACTCAGCGTTACAATATCACGCACCTCCCGAGCGGGAGATGCAGGTACTGACACGTGAGGCAAGTTAGTCGGCATAACTTCCCCCTCGTTGTTTGGTGAATGATGTTCAATTTGTACAGAATGACTCTTATTCAAAGTAGCATCAATGCAATTAGTACATAAATTTCTATTGGGCTCCACCTTGGCTTTTGCACATATAGCACAGAGATATTTCTCTGAGTCAGACATGTTTAACAAACTAGCAATTAAACTAGCAAGCTTGGAAATACTTTTCACTCAAATTACAAGTAATATGGAAAACGCACTGTGCCTTTAAGAAGCACAGAAAAAAATTATGACAGTTTAATAATAAGGAACCGGAAAAATTATAACAATCAGATTTTTTCCCGGTAAAGGCATAAATTTAGCAAAGGATTGCCCCCATTAGCAATGGATAACTAACCCTTAATAGCAGAAAAAATGTACAAAATATAAACGTTTTTTATCACAGTCAAAGCACAATCTCACAGGTCTGCTGTGAGTGATTACCTCCCTCAAAATAATTTTTGAAGACCCTTGAGCTCTGTAGAGACGATCCGGATCATGCAGGAAGAGAAAAAGACTTTTGACTGAATTTTTGATGCATAGCAAAAGCGCCAAAATAGGCCCCTCCCCCCTCACCCGCAGCAGTGAGGGGAGTTCAGTAAACTGTCTTAAATTAAAATAAACGACAGCCAAGTGGAAAAAACAGGTGCCCAAAAACAATTTTTCACCCAGTACCTCAGATAATTAAACAATTTAGCATGCCAGCAAAAACGTTTAAAATCAAATAACATGAAATGTCATTAAACAGCCTGTTGCTAGACGTTCCCACTGCAAGTTAGGCTAAAAATTATATGCATATAGTATTACCCAGAGAAGTGCCATTCCCCAGAATACTGAAGTGTACACATATATACATAAACAGCCTGATACCAGTTGCTACTACTGCATTTAAGGCTGAACTTACATTATATCGGTATTGGCAGTATTTTCTCAGTCAATTCCATTCCTCAGAAAATAATATACTGCAACATACCTCTTTGCAGGTGAACCTGCCCGCTGTCCCCTGATCTGAAGTTTACCTCACTCCTCAGAATGGCCGAGAACAGCAAAATGAATTTTAGCTACGCCGGCTAAAATCATCCAAAAACTCAGGTAGATTCTTCTTCAAATTCTACCTGAGAAGGAACAACACACTCCGGTGCTGTTTTAAAATAACAAACTTTTGATTGAAGATATAAAAACTAAGTATAATCACCACAGTCCTCTCACACATCCTATCTATTAGTTGGGTGCAAGAGAATGACTGGGTGTGACGTAGAGGGGAGGAGCTATATAGCAGCTCTGCTTGGGTGATCCTCTTGCACTTCCTGTTGGGGAGGAGTTAATATCCCAGAAGTAATGATGACCCGTGGACTGACTACACTTAACAGGAGAAATGTGTTCAGTGTCCCTTTAAGCCCCACTGTGATTTATACTAGTTGAGAAAATTAAATTAGAGATTACATTTCAAGTGGAGGGGCTACAAAATGTGAGCATTTTGGACCAAGGCTTTGTGGTTCTTAAAAGATACATGAACATTTCTAAAGATAGATTTGAAAGCTAGCTAGCTAGATACATAGATAAAAAGATAAATAGATTGAGTGGAGTAGCTGTGATAGTCTGGTAACTCAGATGCCATATAACAAAATACTGCAGTAACTAGTGATCATTTTTCTAATGGACTAACTACTCATAATAGGTCTCAAAAATCCCTCAACATTTACTGAGTGGAATAAAATATGCTCTACTAACGGGTTTATCATTAAGCACTAGAAAATTAAATATAGCCTGACAATAGTCGACAAGTATATCATTTTTTATATAATTTCAACAATTCATCGTAAATTGTTTTATTCATATATTTTTCAAGATTATTTAATGCAAAATGAGTTGGAATTGTTCTACAAATATTTGATTAAAGTTACAGAAAAACATAATTTATATCTAACTGGAAAAGAGGTAGCTTTACAGGAAAAAATAACATATATTACACATATCAAGTTGTAACAGTATATTGATGACATTTTCATTAGTTGGTCTGGCCCAATGTACAAACAATTCACTAACAAATGAAGATATGCCTATAGGTGAATAGCTAATATTTATAACAGACTTGTGTAAAAAGTTTAGTATATTAACAAAAATTAAGTACAAATCAGATTATTAACATTTGAACACAATATTATCCATAGGGGGGGGGGGGGGAATACAGATTAAAATCAAATGGTTGGTAAACCAAGGATGAAATAATAGTATACTTAAAAGCCTTATCCACTTACTATTCGGATGAGTCCCTGGTGCATGAGGATCCGCACACATAACAGTAAGGAGAACATAAGCTTGTGCTTTTCAAAGAGGCTGCGGCACACATTACAGTAAAGACTGAAGGTAAAATATGTGTTTATATTCACAATTCGTTTATCCACGGAATCTGAAACAGTGAAATATCAGAATGTTAACAAGGTTCACTCATGACAATACTTCAGTTACTTAGAGATAAAGCCACCAAGAGAGTGTTTTGAAGTATTATTAAAATCTTTAACCATAGTTAAGCTTCCCTATCATCAGTACTAATTACATGACATGGAAGTGCAAAAGAAGAACAGCGTTGGATTATGTGATACAATAAACTATTATGAGACTATGTAGCTTGGATCACTACAATAAGTAATGCATTACAGTGAAAGATTTGAAAAAAAAAAAGAGGTGGCTGTGTGACACTGGGTGATAAAGGGGAAGCACAATACAGTAGGATACAGGAAGTAGGGCGCCACTATACAGAAGGCAAGATGGATGATACAGGAAATAGCATGAAACATGAAGTAACAGGAGGAAATTAAGAGTAAAAGAAGACAGTGTGATACAGTTACACATCAAGTAGAGTAAAAACTGTGGATCAAGGTGACGCATGTTGCAATATGTCACACACTGACATAGAACTTTACACAACCTTATTGTAGATAAAATGACCTGACATAGCTACTGGGTGATAAACACCTAGCATTACATCAGTCATGGCGCATTTGATAAAGATTACTATTGCAACAGCTAACACACGTCTCATCATTGATTTTAATTACCTGCTCTCTCCGAATTGGCAATTGCTGCAGTGAAGATACCCAGAAACCATTCCAAAGAGTACTGGTACATGGGGTCTACGTTAGACAAATCAGAGACACAGAAGAATAGAATTTGTGTCCTGACAGCTACAGGGACATACTGTTGTCTGGTTATGTCTATATCTCGTTCAGTCTGCTCTGCCACATGCATCTTCACCTGTGAAAGCAACAGAAACATGTAATCATCTTCATCTAGCATCTAAGTGTGTCATACAAATACCTAATTTATTTAGCCTTATTAGAAAAGAAGCTGCAGTGCAAACGTCTCATCTCTGGTTACTATAGGAGAACAAATGTAAATTCAGGATGGCACAAAGGGCTAAATTTAGAATCCAAGATGCAATCACAATAGCTCATTCATAGGGATGATAATGATGGGCTGATTTCCATAGGGTGAGAAAGATAAACATTGTACAAAAAACTAAAATAAAATAAAACCAGAGCATTATGGCATGTACTAGAAACTCAAGAATGTTTAAAAACGTGTCATCCAACAAAAATGAGACATAATCAGCCAATAGCACGTCAGATAAACTCATAATCCTTGTACACATATGCAGGATTTTGCCTGGAGATCTTGACACACATCTCATTGCTTGTATTTACATAGGTATATAACATACCTTGATCTCTCCAGCTTTCACTTTGGAGGCTTCCAGTACTTTGATGAGGTCCACATCATCCACAGGATTACCCTCAGAGGAACTGAGACGAAGCAGTATCTGATCCTCAATTTCTTTCAGCTCTTGACGCATCTTAGCACTTGATAAAATCAACTGGTTCTTGGCTTCTTCTAAATCTGGTCGCTCCTCAGCTACCACTTGCCCAAGGAGCTGATCCTCTAGACCACTAATGGACAATAAGAGAACGCAGAAAGAAAATTTATGCTTACCTGATAAATTTGTTTCTTTTTAGAAACGATGAGTCCACGGATCATCATCATTACTTATGGGCTAGTTACCTCCTGGTCAGCAGGAGGAGGCAAAGAGCACCACAACAGAGCTGTTAAATAGTTCCTCCTTTCCCTCCCACTTCAGTCATTCGACCAAAGTTAGGAAGAGAAAGGAAAAGCCAAGGTGTAGAGGTGTCTGAAGTTTACAAAAAATAACAACCTGTCTTAAAAGAACAGGGCAGGCCGTGGACTCATCGTGTCTAAAAAGAAACAAATATATCAGGTAAGCATAAATTTTCTTTTCTTTTTAAAGACACGATGAGTTCACAGATCATCATCGTTACTTATGGGATATAATACCCAAGCTAGAGGACACCGATGATACGGGAGGGACAAGACAGGGAACCTAAACGGAAGGCACCAATGATTGGAGAACCTTTCTCCCAAAAGCTGCCTCAGCCGAGGCAAAAGTATCAAAAGTATACCTTTATAAGGAATCTGCAAATCATTTAGAACCATCTTGATAAAGCCATTGTTAATAGCGAAACGCGTTGATGGTAGCAAGACAATCAGTAAATATTAAAAGTGAAAAGCCCACTTGGAGGATTGAAACAGATTCTAAAAAGGGATTACTTTTCACCGACAGACCCAAAAATACTCTGCACAGAGTAAGGATATTCAAGACACCATGGAACTACATCTCCCAGTACTGACGCAACGAGTGACATCACCAACTACACTGAGCTGCACAGACACCTGTGCCTTGCCACAAACGGATCGGCTTAAAGTGAAGGTAAAGTTACCTTGACGCTGATCCACAATCAAATTCTATGTTACAAATAAATAGGAGTTTCATTCATGATTTTTTAAAATATTTATTATAAATACAGTTATCTTGGTTTTAGTTCCCCTTTTTCAGCTCCGCAAAATCAACCCGTTTTTTTTTTTTTTTTTTTTTTTTTAATATCCTGGTCACGTTTTTCGATCAGCCAGTTGAAAATCTGGCCGATAGGCGGCCGTGACCACACGTCATCCGCCTACTTGATGCTATGCTCATGCGCTACAGTCTTCATTTCTGAGTAGAAGCGCGTTCCCCTTTTTTTTAATCTGTTTCGCCGACTATCGCATGCGCATTAGTGATTGATAGTCAATTTGCGCATGCGCATTTTGAATGTAACACGCTTCTGATCTTACGTATAGAGCGGGTGGGACCGCTCTATACGTCACAGCACCTAGTATCTGGAAATAGAGGTTGGGAGGAGATATCTTAGACGCGGTAGGGAAATATATAGATATAAATACATTAAAAATATAAAAATATATATTAAATAAAGTTAGCGATTAGCTTATTATATGGTCAAATAAATCATTCATATACTCAAATTTAATAAACTTTACCTTCACTTTAACCTTTCATGGAATCAGGTAGGCACACAGAGGTGTAACAGCCTGTGAGTGTGGTTCTTTAATGGGACTTTCCTTCAAGTGACTTTTTAAACTTGTGCATTTTTATGCTGAAACATTATCTATTACTCGCAAATCCATAGTCTGCTTATATCCTGGTGGGTCAACAAGGGACACCTCCAGCAAACACTTTTTTGCTATTAACACTTCCTTAAGGGTTGGATCCTAAGTAAAGTTATAAGTGGAAATATTTTTTAATATCAAAAAGGGAAACCGATGTGTACCCCAATTAAGGACTTTTAGAATGCTTGTAATACAATATATATCTTAATAGTTTGGTTACATAGTTAACTTTTAAGGTGAACATTATTCGCAATCATTTACAATTGTTTTATGTTTTTATTTTATCTACACTACATTTAGATGACCAGTCATATAGTGAGGATTTATTTTAATACCGTTATTAATTTGGTGTACTATACATTTATATAACTGATTAAATACTGTTTTTTGAGACATTGTTTGTCTTTGGATTAACACTCAGAAATGTATCCCTTAGTAGTTAGCACACATATACACATTTCTCTTTAACTACAAAAGTATCAAATATGTAAAATTTAGAAAAAAGTGTGAAGAGAGGACCAAGTTGCAGCCTTGCAAATCTGTTCTACAGAAGCTTAATTTTTGAATGCCCATGAAGAAGCAACAGCCCTAGTGGAATGAGCCGTACCCTCTCAGGAGGCTGCTGTCCAGCAGTCTCATATGCAAAACGGATGATACTCTTCAGCCAAAAAGAAAGAGAGGTAGCCATAGCTTTCTGACCCTTACATTTCCAGAGAAAATTACAAACAAAGAAGAGGACTGACAAAAGTCCTTAGTCGCTTGTAAATAAAATTTTAAAGCACGGACCACATCCAAATTGTGCAGAAGACATTCTTTTTGAGAAGAAGGATTAGGACACAAGGAAGGAACAAGAATCTCCTGATTAATGTTCCTGTTTGAAACAACCTTAGGAAGAAAACCTAGTTTGGTCCGCAAAACTACCTTATCTGAATGGAAAATAAGGTAAGGCAAAGAGTATTGCAATGCCGAGAGCTCAGACACTCTACGAGCTGAAGAAATAGCAACAAGAAATAAAACTTTCCAAGATAACAACTTAATATCTAAGGAATGCATAGGCTCAAACGGAGCCCCTTGAAGAACTTTAAGAACTAAATTCAAACTCCATGGAGGAGTAACTGGTTTGAACACAGGCCTGATCGTAACCAAGGCCTGACAAAATGATTGTACATCTGGGACATCAGCCAGACGTTTGTGTAACAAAATAGATAAGGCAGAGATTTGACCCTTTAGGGAACTTGTCGACAAATCCTTCTCCAAACCTTCTTGGAGAAAAGACAAAATTCTGGGAATCCTAACTCTAATCCATGAGTAGCCCTTGGATTCACACCTATAAAGATATTTACGCCATATCTTCTGGTAAATCTTTCTAGTTACAGGCTTGCGAGCCTGAATCATGGACCGAACCAGAAAAACCCCGCTTGGATATGATTTACCGTTCAATCTCCAAGCAGTCAGCTTCAGAGAAACTAGATTTGGGTGAAGGAAGGGCCCTTGAATGAGAAGGTCCTTCTTCAACGGAAGTCTCCAAGGTGGCAGGTATGACATGTCCACCAGATCTGCATACCAAATCCTGCGAGGCCAAGCAGGAGCAATGAGGATCACCGGTGCCCTCTCCTGCTTGATTTGAGCAATGACCTGAGGAAGAAGCACAAACAGAGGGAATAGGTATGCAAGATTGAAGGACCAAAAAACCTCTAGAGCATCTATCAGTTCTGCCTGGGGATCTCTGGACCTCGACCCGTATCTCGGGAGCTTGGCATTCTGACGAGATACCATAAGATCCAACTCCGGCCGACCCCATTTGAGAATCAGGTTGGAGAACACCTACGGATGGAGTTCCCACTCTCCCGGATGAAAAGTCTGCCTGCTCAGAATGTCCACCCCTGGGATGTGGATCGCTGAAAGATAGCAAGAGTGGGCCTCCGCCCATCAAGAGAGTCCCTCGTCTCCTGTTCCAGGGTTATTCGAGGAGACAAGTCTGCATAATCTCCATTCCACTGCCTGAGCATGTCTAACTATAGAGGCCTGAGGTGAAACCGAGCAAACGGGATGATACCCATTGCCGCCACCAGCAGTCCGATTACTTCCATGCACTGAGCCACTGACAGCCGAGGATTGGACTGAAGGGCTCAACAGGTATCTAGAATCTTTGATTTCCTGACCTCTGTCAGAAAAATCCTCATAGATATAGAATCTATTAGAGTTCCCAAGAAAGTTACCCTTGTTTTCGGGATTAAGGAACTCTTTTCCAGATTTACCTTCCACCCATGAGATCTCAGGAAGGATAGCACAACATTGGTATGAGATATTGTTTGTTGACAAAATGGCCCCTGGATTAGAATATCGTCCAGATAGGGCACCACCACAATGCCCCACAGTTTTAGAACCGCCAGTTGAGAACCCTGAACTTTTGTGAAAATTCTGGGTCTCGTTGGCCAGAACGAAAGGAAGAGCCATGAACTGAAAGTGTTTGTCCAGAAGGGCAAACCTCAGGATAGGAACATGTAGATATGCATCTGTGGATAGGAACATGTAGATATGCATCCTTTAAATTCACAGTCGTCATAAATTGACCGTCCTGGATCAATGGAAGAATGGTACTAATAGTTTCCATCTTGAATGACGGAACTTGTTTAGACTATTGAGGTCTAATATAGGTCTGAAGGTTCCCTCTTTTTTGGGAAACACAAACAGATTTGGATAAAAACCCTGCCCCTGTCCCTCAACTGGAACGGGAACAATTACTACCAGGGAGGAGAGGTCTCTTACACAATGTAAAAATGCCTCTTTTTTATCTGGTTTGCAGATAATCTTGAAAGAAGAAATCTTCCTCTGGGAGGAAAATTCTTGAATTTCAGTTTGTATCCCTGAGACACTATTTCTACCGCCCAGGGATCCTGAACGTCCCAAACCCAAGCATGAACGAAGAATGAGAGCCTGCCCCTTACCAGATCCGGTACCGGATCGGGGGCATGCTCTACATGCTGTTTTGGATTCAACAGCAGGCTTCGTGGATTGTTTACCCTTGTTCCAAGACTGGTTGGGTCTCCAAGTAGGCTTAGATTGCAAATAGTTCCCTTCCTGTTTAGAGGAGGAAGAGAAAGAATTTCCCTTAAAATTTCGAAAGTAACAAAAATGTCGTCCTTTTTGTTTACTTCTCTTATCCTGAAGAAGGAGATGACCCTTACCTCCCGTGATATCAGAGAAAATTTCCTTCAGGCCCGGTCCAAACAAGGTCTTCCCCTTGTAAGGAATTGCTAGAAGCTTAGACTTAGATGATACGTCCACAGACCATGGTTTTAACCAAAAGGCTCTGCGGGCTAGGATAGAAAACCCCAAACTCTTAGCTGCCAATTTAGTAATTTGCAGAGCAGCGTCTGTAATAAAGGCATTAGCTAACTTTAGAGCTTTAATCCTATCTTGGATCGCCTCTAAAGTGGTCTCAGTTCTGAGAGACTCAGACAGAGCATCAAACCAATAAGCTGCTGCACTAGTGACCGTAGCAATGCACGCAGCCGGCTGCAATAGCAGACCCTGGTGAACATAAATCTTTTTAAGTAGACCCTTCAACTTCTTGTCTATGGGATCTTTAAAAGCACAACTATCCTCAATGGGAATAGTAGTTCGCTTGGCTAGGGTGGAAATAGCTCCTTCCACCTTAGGAACTGTCTGCCAAGTTTCCCTGATAGCGTCCGCTATAGGAAACATCTTCTTGAAAATAGGAGATGGGGAGAAGGGAATACCTGGTCTCTCCCATTCCTTGGAAACAATCTCCGAAGTTCGCTTTGGCACTGGGAAAACGTCTGAGTAAGAGGGAACTTCAAAATTTATGTCCAATTTACTCGACTTCGCAGGAGCGACCACTACTGTAGAATCACAGTCGTCTAAGGTAACCAAAACCTCCCTGAGTAACAGGCGGAGGTGTTCTAGTTTAAACCTGAAAGATACAACCTCTGAATCAGTCAAAGGCGATGAACCTTCTGAGTCTGAAATTTCGCCTTCAGAACCTCCATACCCTCCATCTCAGTTCCCTGGGAGGGTACATCCGAGATTGCCACCATTGCATTAGAAACCTCACTGACAACATGGTTGTCCTTCCTCTTACGTTTACCTTGGAGCATAGGAAAGGCCGACAACGCATCAGAAATTGTGGAAGACATAAGCGCAGCTATGTCTTTTAAGGTAACTCCAGCAGGCGCTAGAGCAGAAGTACATGGCACTGCTTGTGCGGGCGTTAAATTGTGGGACGCTTGGGGAGAAAGCTGCGGCATACTCTGAATCTCATCATTAGACTCCTGAGAAGCATCCGCCTTTGAAAAATTTTGCTCATGAAAAATATTTTCTCTATAACTTAAAGCCCTCTCAATACATGAGGGACAGAAAGGGATTGGTGGTTCCACATTGGCATCCAAACACATGGAACAAGTAACATTTTGTACGGCTCCTATGTCCATACTAAAAACACAATAAGAGGGGGGCGGAGCTAACCGCCAAAGCTACAGGACGCATTGACCGAGAGCTCCCGACTTCAACCTTAAAATAACATGGTTCACCCCTGACAAAAATCGATTTACACAGCTTATGCCTAAGGTTCAATAACACTGAAAGAAGCCTGGGATATTGAAATGGTGATTTGGTCGATACGAGAGCAGTGCTGAGCAGGAGAACTGTTGTGGAGCTCACTATCCCATATTGACGCGCCATCTTGGAAACAGATACACGATTGCCCGCCATGAAGTCCCAGATGCTATACTCTGGCATCAGGGACCTAATTGAGGAATACGGGAGAAAGATATGTGAGAGACTTGACACCTTTAACGCCACAATACAAGCGGCACAAACTCACAGTGATGCCGCTGCTGTACAGCAGGGAACAGCGCTGGAGTTACGGGACGCCGCAGAGTCAACAGATCCTCTGTCACTGATGCCGGTGAGTGCGGCCCCCAAGCCGGAGTCCCGCTCTCCCTCTACCCCCAAAGGCGGTCCGCAAACATGGGCGGTATTACCATACAGACGCTCATACAAAGAAGATGGCTCTGTGGAGTATGGTGACTGTCGCGCACCGCTGCGCTCATTTCTCCTGGACATGAGCTGTGCGGGAATATCACATGGATCGATCGGCTGTGGGGATCCTGCAGAAACATCTGTGCAATGGCCTGGTCAGGTAGAGCTCTCCGCCACTCAGCACGCCACACTACTAAGCCGCTTGTACAGAACTGGCATAGGGTAAACTGGCTTTTACTTAGGTGGCTTGTCTTTTAATACCGTGGCCTTATGACTCTTAAATGGCGGCTCTTTAGCCTGATGATTTGACCCATGAGACCCAACCTGCGAGGACAAGCTGTGGGTTAGCGACGTAGACAGCTCCATAAGCCAGCTCCTTTATGGGACATTTCCTACGTGACAATATTTTTAGCTGGAAGCAGCTGTTTTAAAAGCACAAATGTCCACAGTTTAACATGACCACATGAGAGGGAAGCATTTATATTTGAACATAATTGTTGGGGTCTAATTCTTTTTAGATGTCATTGCCATTACTCGTTTGTATGTTCCCGCTGACTAGATGAGGGGTGAGCACCATGAGGTGGGGTACTATTCTGTTCAGATCTTAGCAGAGTCCCTACTGATTAAAGGTTACCCGCTGTAGTTACAATATGCAGATTTATGCTACCCCTTATCATATATACTTTATAACTAGATTACTCTCTATAATTCATTATAGCTTTCTTTAGTCATTTTATTATGTTTAGTTGAAGAGATTATTTATTACGTATTGCTTAGGCTGCCTAGTATGCTTGATAAGAGAGAATCCAAAACCAGAGATTTAAATATTGTTAACCTGACTCAGGCCACATTGCACGGATCTGTGAGATTCACTTAATCAGTACTCTCAGGTTGAGTCTAAAAAGCTGTTAAATTGTTTTACCTATATTGTGTGCTTTATAACTGGTGGAAATCTGGGATATTGAGGGCTGCACTAATTATCAGAGCCTGGAAATGCATATAGCTCTACCATGTACTGGAAATCTTCTAGTCCCATGCCCCTGGGAGCATGCTTTGAAGACACTACCTACAGTTTAGTACCTTGACCCAGGGGAACCTGGGACTGCTTAAATTGGTAGATATGTAAAGTAGGGCACACTGTTTTGACCTACCCTCCGCCCCCCCTTCCACTTTTGTGCGGTTAGGGAGGATTTTTTTTTTCTTTTCTCCTCCGCATATCCTTATGACAGAGTTTAGAAGTCTCTGTCCAACCCGAAGAGCCATGACTTAATCTTTTCCTGCATTGTGTAGAATGGCTCTCGGGGTTCCAATACAGGAAATTTAACCTTGTTTGTGATTTCCTGCTTTTCCGTAGTTTATACAAG
Source organism: Bombina bombina (assembly GCF_027579735.1). Lineage (NCBI taxonomy): Eukaryota > Metazoa > Chordata > Amphibia > Anura > Bombinatoridae > Bombina > Bombina bombina. The sequence goes on along the minus strand of NC_069505.1, from coordinate 373,106,902 downwards.
ATAATAGTCCCAATATCGTCTATGTTTTAATAATTGCTCAGTGTTGTTAGATAACTTTTATATTTAGATATTGTATATCCTTATTAGAACTGGCATTTACCCTATGTATACTGTAACTGCAACTCTATCTTACTACTATCTTCATTAACATGCCCTCAATTATTGTGATTGAGTACTGGTCCCTTGCTTGGACCTGTTGTTTGAGGGCCTTGCAAACTTATAAGATTCAAAAAATGAGGTGCCCAGAGTAATAGGTCATGCCAGTATAAGTATGTTATGTAATGTAACCTGTTGCTGAGACCGCTGTATATATGCTGTTGTAACCTCAATAAAAAATATTTAAAAAAAAAAAAACAAAAAAAAAAACACAATAAGAAATAGACAATGTAATAAATTTTCTTTTTTTTTTTTTTTTAAAACAAAATGTTACTGTCTCTTTAAGAATTTACAAAGGTAACCCTTATTACCATATAAGAAATATATGCTCAAAGAAAAAGATAATCAAATAAATCTCAAAGAATTTGATGACAGAAAAAATAAAAACAAAACGATACTGTGCCTTTAAATTTTAAACACCAACTTTTTTACTGCATCAGCGAAAAAACGTATCCCAGCAGTTACACAAAATTACATTCAGACACCTTTACACCTCAGCAACTCTGCTGAGGTGCCTACCTGCCAAACGGACCCACTTCCTGATCTCAATACTTCTATATCTGCAACGATCTGGAAGCTCAGGGGCACAATAGCACTACAACCACATGCCTAAATAGTCAGAAAAAAACATGCGGTTGTAGAGCCACAGTGTGCAGACGTCAACTTCTGTCGGCTGAGTACTGCGCAGTGAACTAAAGGCAGCATGCAAAACTGTAGCCCCGCCCATCATGGGCGTACTCAAAAAACACATTACCCGACCGGAGTAAAAGTAAGAACCGCAACCACCATAACCAATAAAATGAGCGATCTCCCAGCCCCAGTGCCTGTACTCATGGCTGTCCTCCAAAAACCCTCCAAGATAAGAGATATTGATGTCCCAACATAAGAAGTTGTGTATAAGTCTTATGTAAAATCCAAATAAAGATAAAGTGGCCACTTTCCTCTGAGTCTATTCCCCAGAATAAACAAAGTTAGCACTTACCTTAAATGCTGTCCGACAGCAGGACAGTCCAAAAGGTTTAAGAGGTCTTCTCCCTCCCATAGCCCTGTGGAATAAGATAAGCCTGAGTTAAATGTGCTTAGGCTATCTGGATTAGGGCAGCATAAATGTATAGGAGGCGTAGTGAGAATTATGTCCCACCAGTTCCTATTGCTCTAAAGCCACCAAAAGCTCTAGTGCACAGACTGATATGGTCTACGGCTACACCCTAGAACAAAGCAGCACAATCTTGCACTACTTTAAAAATAATAAACTCTTGCTTGAAGAATCTATACTAACACCTCACTTTACCTCTTCCTATCACTAACGTAGGCAAAGAGAATGACTGGAGTGGGAGGGAAGGGAGGAGCTATTTAACAGCTCTGCTGTGGACATGACTATTATCACTACACCAATGAATCATGTGAAATGAAGTAGTTGTCTAGTAAGGTAATACCTGGGAGAAAGAGTGAAGTTGATGAGTGTGACCTTGGCACAAATTTCTGGTGGATAATGTGGGTTGGGAAACTTTGTTGTAATGTACATCCTAAAGTCATCATGATAGGGAATTACTGTATCCCCCAGACGCAGCACTGTGCTTCCTTGCTGCTTGTAAGTCTAGAAAAGGAAAAAGGTACCAATAAAAAAATACATGGTCACAACATATGGCAAAGAATAATCACTGTTACAGCATGCAGTGGAGGCTTATTGTATGGCATGTTTGTGATAAAGATAAATAAATGTAGATTACTTGTTTGAGTAAAACTGGTTCCAGTGCAGGATCCAACTCCTCTCCAACATTTTCTAGCAAAAATGGTTTACCGAATCGGATTGCATTTTCCAAACTGCGCAAAAAGTCCCTGTCACTGAGCTTTGCCACTTCCAGTCCATTGTCCTTCTCCTGGGAGGAATCAGTGAGAAAATTAGCGCCCAACACTTGTTTCATTTTTATCTATTTATGGTTCTTTCCTCATTTGTCTGCAATGTACATCACCTAGCTTATAATAATGTTTCCTTAATGCTCTTTATATTATCTTTGTGAACAAATGACTACTTAAATTTCCCTCTAACCTGCAAAATCTGATCTCTTCATATTTCTAAAAAGGACTTCAAGACAATCTCATGTTCTCACTCTGTGACCTCAAAATAAAAACTTTATAAACCCCTTCATATGTTCAACATCTGTACACAGATCCCACAAAACTCAATGATGACGCCCCCTGTGATGCTACCATGTTTTTTATCCATTTGTTGGCTTGTCCCTGTGGATCAATGTAGTGAGACCATCGCTGGGAATATTGTGTTATCACTCCATTCTCTACAGACAGGGTGTCATTTGGGAGACCTGCAATCTGAATAGACACATTAATAGACACATTACTTAGGCTGTATCATTAATGAGTACTTCTCACAAAGCATTATTTGTTGGTGTCTTAATCTGGCATCCAAACCATGACATATTATGAGACACACAGACTTTATTAAACTATGAGCCATTGATTTGCTTCAATCAATGCACCTCGTCTCACCTGCCAGGAGCGGATCTTAACAGGTTCTCCCAAGGTACCTATAAGAGACGGGTCCTGTGAGCAGGGGACACCCAGGTTCTTTAGCTTGACAGTCCACTGATCAAACAGAGCTGTCCGATATGGGCCCTGCAATAGAAAGATAAATATAACCCGTCCCATCATGACTTCTAAAGACTTATGGAATTTGTGTAATACACAAATACAAGAACAAATGAAGTACATCATTAAGTATGCTCGGTAAAAAACAGACAACAAAACATTATCTATAAACATACACAAGAGAAATGTAATACTCATGGGCGCACCTAGAGGGACCTAATGTACACATACACTAAGGTTATGTTTGTTATAAACACATAAATAGTATTTAGTAGACAAAGAAGACAAGCATCTTAAATAAACAAACTAAAAATAAGATCTAATTCACACATGTATAATTAGCATAAAAAATACACAACTACAAACAAAATGTAATACAGACAGAATTTATAAAGTGCACAATTAGGTTTATAAACTGTAAACAGAAAATAAGCAATAAGAAACACAGAAGAGTTGTACAAAGAAAGATCATTCAAGCTGTACTGAGATAGGATTTGCTCACTCACCGTAAAGGGTCCTAGATACGCCAAGAACCCCGCACAGAGGAGCAGGTCTCCAGACACATTTACTAAGAGGTTCTCCAGATTTAGCACTGTATCCTGCCAACGCTGCCGCTCATCAGACAATCCTGTGATGAGCTACCAGAATAGAAAATATGGATATTCTGGGGATTACTGATGTGAGTCATAAGAAAGGGAATCAGAATAGTATTGTATGATGAGAGAGAATAATCAGGTGAAAGGGAATAAGGGAATGCAACTAGGGCATGAAAGACAAGAGGAAAAGACAGGTGACTTTTGAGGCAAAGAAGAAACAAACTCAAAGAAAGTGATTAGAAAGAATAGAAGTTAGTGCAGGTAACAAGGGAGAGATTAAAATGAATAAGAAAGGAAACAATTGGGTAAAAGATAAAAAAGAACTGTATAGATTAATGGAAGAGAAAACAAGGAGAGAAAAGAAGGAAAGGAACAAAAAGCAAAGGATGAAAAGAATGGAATGGGAAGATAGCGCACCCAGACCAGTGCAAAACTTCTTTAGGCTATGTGTTTTTTTATTAATTTTAGGGCTGCAACAACTAATCGGTAAGATTGATCATAAAAATTGTTGTCAAACAATCTCATCATCAATTAGGTGGTCAGCAATTAGTTGGTTAATTGCACAGCACCAGCTGCTTCAATCCGATGAACTCCTGCACATGATATTGTGCAAACATTTTTATTTATTTATTTATTTTCTATCCGATTAATCGGATGATTAATGTCCGATTAATCGGATAGAAAAAAGATTAAAAAAATAAATAAAACAGAATTTATGTTTACCTGATAAATTTCTTTCTCCAACGGTGTGTCCGGTCCACGGCGTCATCCTTACTTGTGGGGATATTCTCTTCCCCAACAGGAAATGGCAAAGAGCCCAGCAAAGCTGGTCACATGATCCCTCCTAGGCTCCGCCTACCCCAGTCATTCGACCGACGTTAAGGAGGAATATTTGCATAGGAGAAACCATATGGTACCGTGGTGACTGTAGTTAAAGAAAATAAAATATCAGACCTGATTAAAAAAACCAGGGCGGGCCGTGGACCGGACACACCGTTGGAGAAAGAAATTTATCAGGTAAACATAAATTCTGTTTTCTCCAACATAGGTGTGTCCGGTCCACGGCGTCATCCTTACTTGTGGGAACCAATACCAAAGCTTTAGGACACGGATGAAGGGAGGGAGCAAATCAGGTCACCTAAATGGAAGGCACCACGGCTTGCAAAACCTTTCTCCCAAAAATAGCCTCAGAAGAAGCAAAAGTATCAAACTTGTAAAATTTGGTAAAAGTGTGCAGTGAAGACCAAGTCGCTGCCCTACATATCTGATCAACAGAAGCCTCGTTCTTGAAGGCCCATGTGGAAGCCACAGCCCTAGTGGAATGAGCTGTGATTCTTTCGGGAGGCTGCCGTCCGGCAGTCTCGTAAGCCAATCTGATGATGCTTTTAATCCAAAAAGAGAGAGAGGTAGAAGTTGCCTTTTGACCTCTCCTTTTACCTGAATAAACAACAAACAAGGAAGATGTTTGTCTAAAATCCTTTGTAGCATCTAAATAGAATTTTAGAGCGCGAACAACATCCAAATTGTGCAACAAACGTTCCTTCTTTGAAACTGGTTTTGGACACAGAGAAGGTACGATAATCTCCTGGTTAATGTTTTTGTTAGAAACAACTTTTGGAAGAAAACCAGGTTTAGTACGTAAAACCACCTTATCTGCATGGAACACCAGATAAGGAGGAGAACACTGCAGAGCAGATAATTCTGAGACTCTTCTAGCAGAAGAAATCGCAACTAAAAACAAAACTTTCCAAGATAATAACTTAATATCAACGGAATGTAAGGGTTCAAACGGAACCCCCTGAAGAACTGAAAGAACTAAATTGAGACTCCAATTGCAAAGAGGCGTCTAGAGTGAAAGAATTAGCCAATTTGAGAGCATTGATTCTGTCCATAATCTCCTCATAAGGAGGAGAGTCACTATCGAGCACCTTAAGCAGTTCATCAAACCAGAAATATGCGGCAGTAGTGACAGGGACAATGCATGAAATGGGTTGTAGAAGGTAACCCTGCTGAACAAACATCTTTTTAAGCAAACCTTCTAATTTTTTATCCATAGGATCTTTGAAAGCACAACTATCCTCTATGGGAATAGTGGTGCGTTTGTTTAAAGTAGAAACCGCTCCCTCGACCTTGGGGACTGACTGCCATAAGTCCTTTCTGGGGTCGACCATAGGAAACAATTTTTTAAATATGGGGGGAGGGACGAAAGGAATACCGGGCCTTTCCCATTCTTTATTAACAATGTCCGCCACCCGCTTGGGTATAGGAAAAGCTTCTGGGAGCCCCGGCACCTCTAGGAACTTGTCCATTTTACATAGTTTCTCTGGGATGACTAAATTTTCACAATCATCCAGAGTGGATAATACCTCCTTAAGCAAAATGCGGAGATGTTCCAATTTAAATTTAAATGTAATCACATCAGATTCAGCCTGCTGAGAAATGTTCCCTAAATCAGTAATTTCTCCCTCAGACAAAACCTCCCTGGCCCCCTCAGATTGGGTTAGGGGCCCTTCAGAGATATTAATATCAGCGTCGTCATGCTCTTCAGTAACTAAAACAGAGCAGCCACGCTTACGCTGACAAGGGTTCATTTTGGCTAAAATGTTTTTGACAGAATTATCCATTACAGCCGTTAATTGTTGCATAGTAAGGAGTATTGGCGCGCTAGATGTACTAGGGGCCTCCTGAGTGGGCAAGACTCGTGTAGACGAAGGAGGGAATGATGCAGTACCATGCTTACTCCCCTCACTTGAGGAATCATCTTGGGCATCATTGTCATTATCACATAAATCACATTTATTTAAATGAATAGGAATTCTGGCTTCCCCACATTCAGAACACAGTCTATCTGGTAGTTCAGACATGTTAAACAGGCATAAACTTGATCAGAAAGTACAAAAAACGTTTTAAAATAAAACCGTTACTGTCACTTTAAATTTTAAACTGAACACACTTTATTACTGCATTTGCGAAAAAACATGAAGGAATTGTTCAAAATTCACCAAATTTTCACCACAGCGTCTTAAAGCCTTGAAAATATTGCACACCAATTTTGGAAGCTTTAACCCTTAAAATAACGGAACCGGAGCCGTTTTAAGCTTTAAACCCCTTTACAGTCCCTGGTATCTGCTTTGCTGAGACCCAACCAAACCCAAAGGGGAATACGATACCAAATGACGCCTTCAGAAGTCTTTTATAAGTATCAGAGCTCCTCTCACATGCGACTGCATGCCATGCCTCTCAAAAACAAGTGCGCAACACCGGCGCGAAAATGAGACTCTGCCTATGCTTTGGGAAAGCCCCTAAAGAATAAGGTGTCTAAAACAGTGCCTGCCGATATTATTATATCAAAATACCCAGACAAAATGATTCCTCAAGGCTAAATATGTGTTAATAATCAATCGATTTAGCCCAGAAAAAGTCTACAGTTTAAATAAGCCCTTGTGAAGCCCTTATTTACAATCGTAATAAACATGGCTTACCGGATCCCATAGGGAAAATGACAGCTTCCAGCATTACATCGTCTTGTTAGAATGTGTCATACCTCAAGCAGCAAGGGACTGCAAACTGTTCCCCCAACTGAAGTTAATTGCTCTCAACAGTCCTGTGTGGAACAGCCATGGATTTTAGTTACGGTTGCTAAAATCATTTTCCTCATACAAACAGAATTCTTCATCTCTTTTCTGTTTCTGAGTAAATAGTACGTACCAGCACTATTTGAAAATAACAAACTCTTGATTGAATAATGAAAAACTACAGTTAAACACTAAAAAACTCTAAGCCATCTCCGTGGAGATGTTGCCTGTACAACGGCAAAGAGAATGACTGGGGTAGGCGGAGCCTAGGAGGGATCATGTGACCAGCTTTGCTGGGCTCTTTGCCATTTCCTGTTGGGGAAGAGAATATCCCCACAAGTAAGGATGACGCCGTGGACCGGACACACCTATGTTGGAGAAATTCTATTTTTTTGCACAATCTTAGTTGCAGTAGAGCATCAGATTAAAGCAGCTGGTGCTGTGCAACTGACCAACTAATCACTGACCACCTAATTGATAATGAGATTTGTTGACAACTATTTTTATGATCAAACTTACCGATTAGTTGTTGCAGCCCTAATTAATTTAAACCACGCTCATTTTGCAAGTGTATTTTTAGGAAATGTAATATTAAAGCTCCTGTTTATTAACTCTCAGGTTGATTACGAGTTATGTGCACTAAAGGGTTTTTACCGAACGCAACAAAAGTTGCGTTATTTCACCCTCTGTAGAGAGAGGTGCAGCAGATACAGAGCGACAGGAAAGGTGGATCAGCCTGGCAGAGGCATTTAGGATGGATTGAAGGGGGGAGAGGCGGGAAAGAGAAAAGGCCAGCAAGTAGGTTATTGCAGTAGTCAAGTCTGGAAATAACAAGGGAGTAGATTATTTGCTTTGTGGTGTTAGAGTTCAGAAAAGGCCTAATCTTGGAAATACTGCATAGATAGTTGCGGCAGGATGTAGAAAGCGATTGGATATGGGGGACGAAGGATAGATTTGAGTCAAGTGTAACTCTGAGGCAGCGGACTTGGGGGATGGGGGAATGGTGATGCCGTCAACAGGGATAGAGAAGTCAGAAGTCGGCGTAGAGCTTGAGAGGAGGATAAGAAGGAGCTCAGTCTTGGACATGTTAATCTTTAGGTGGTGAGAGGCCATCCAGGAAGAAATACCAGATAAGCAGTCGCTGACATGAGAAAGGACAGAGAGAGAGAGAGAGCAGGGGTGGAGAGGTAGATCAGGGTGTCAACAGCATAGAGGTGATATTTAAAGCCATAACTGTTGATAAGTTTACCCAGCGAAGAAGTATAAATGGAGAAGAGCAGAGGACCCAGAACAGATCCTTGAGGTACTCCAACAGACAGAGGCATTGGAGAGGAGGAATCGCCGGGGAAATGACACAGAAAAAGACCTGTGAGAAAGATAGGAGTGAATCCAGGAAAGAGCAGTGTCACAGAGGCCAAAAGAGCTAAGGGTCTGTAGGAGGAGGGGGTGGTCAACTGTGTCGAAGGCAGCTGAGAGGTCAAGTAAGATGAGTATAGAGTAGTGGCCAATATTTTTAGCAGAGAGAAGATCGTTAGTAACCTTGGTAAGGGCAGTCTCAGTTGAGTGTTTGGGGCGCAATCCAGATTGCAGGGGGTCAAGCAAAGAGTTGGTGGACAGGAAGTGGGTTAGGCAATTGTAAACTAGTTTTTCAAGGAGTTTTGATGTCAGTGGAAGCAGTGATATGGGGCGGTTGAGGGAAGGTTTTTTGAGTATGAGAGTGACTTTTGCGTGTTTGAAAGAAGATGGAAATGAGGTAGAGAGAGATAGGTTGAAGATGTGAGTAGGAGCAGGAGTGAGAGTGGAAGACAGGGAGGGTATTAGATGGGAAGGGATAGGGTCGAGCGGGCAGGTAGTGAGGCATTAGGAAAATAGTAAGGACGGAACTTAATTCTCAGTGGCTGAATGGAAGATGCAGAGGTTGGCAGAGGGAGTAACTGGGCCTTTTGATGGAATATTGCAGGTTGGTGTTGACATGTTGCTTCGGATAGTACATGTTTTATTTAAAAAGTAGTCTGCCAGGTCTTGAGCACTAAAGACAAACGGAGGGGGGTGAAGCAGGTGGGTAGAGGAGAAAGTTAAAGTTTCCGAGACTAAGTGCAGTTAAGACTGTTACAACAATTAAGCTCCTGAACAGCCAAAGAAAGGACATAATTACATCACTTGGGGTTCCCTGAGGACTGGAGTCAAGAAAAACCCTGAGGTAGATCATGGCTGTGTGAGATATTCTGGGCCATTACACACCTTATCAGCACGACCCAGTCTCTGCTCACACTGTTCACACTTTTGTTTCAGATCCTCCTTCTTTGACACACAGTCCCTGTACTTTGCCTGCAAGGTGGCTATTCCCTCTTCCTCCTTGATCAGTCGAGCTTTAGCCTCATCTAAGATTTTCTGAGTAGCTGCCAGGTCTTCTTGAGCTTCTCTCAATGCTTGCTGCAAGAATAAAACACAGGAATGTGACTGTGCACGTGGGTCAGTGTGCAGATCAGTGCTGTGCATGTAAAGATGTGTAGGGGTGATCACAAATGCACCTAAGTCTATCCATTTGTAATCAAGTTAAGACTTTTTTGTGGGATAACAAGCTTATGTTGGATTGTAATGTTGGAAAATCTTACTTGTCCTTTCTCCTAAGTGTAGAGTCTTAGTTATCAGTAGAACTGGTTGTTATTTATACAAACTGAAAGGTCTATCTGTGCAAGATATTTGCTTTGCTCTCTTTTTTTAAAAGCATAGTAGGGTCAATGCACTACTCGGAGCTACTTGCTGATAGGTGGTTGCACATATAAGCCTCTTGTGATTGGCTCACTCAGTGTGTGTTCGGCTAACTGCCAGTAGTGGTAGTGCATTGCTGCTCTTTTAACAAGATAATGAAGCAAATTTGATAAGATTGTAATTTATCTAATTGGTGTAATAAATCTATGTCCCTTTAAGTGTCCATGTTAATTACTGTAATTAATCTATGTCCATTTAAGAATCCCTGTTAAAGTGTTAAAGGGACACTCAAGTCAAAATTAAACTTTCATTATCTAGATTGTAAGTCCCCACGGGAATAGGGCCCTCAATTCCCCTTGTATTTGTCTGTAAAATTTTGTCTTTTATCACATGGGCAGCACTGCAAAATCTGTTGGCACTTTATAAATAAAGAATATTAATAATAATAATAATAATAAATCATTATTCAGATAGAGCAGCAATTTTAAACAACTTTCCAATTTACTTCCATTAAAAAGTGCACAGTCTTTTTACATTTAAACATTTTGAGTCACCAGCTCCTACTGAGCATGTGCAAGAATTCAAAGAATAAGTGTATATGCATTTGTGACTGGCTGATGGCTGTCACATGGTCTGTGTATGCATTTGTGATTGGCTGATGGCTGTCACATGGTACAGGGTGAGTGGAAATAGACATAACTTAAAATTGTCATAAAAAATCTACTATTCATTTGAAGTTCAGACTAAGTGCTATTGCATTGTCTTGTTATCATGCATTTGTTGATTATGCAAATCTACTGTGTTGACTGGTCCTGTTGTCAGATAATAGAAAACAGGAGCAGGACTGCGTTAGATATTGAATGTATCTCCTAGGCATATTAGATTAGTGGAGATGAAGGTGTATATAGGTGCAGTTTCTGAGTTCTTACCCTCTTAGGTTCCACACCACGTGCCACAAAGTGGTACTTGTGCATTGCTCGCACCCACTCACATATAGATGTACAAGCCTTGGAAACTCGTGAAATGGCTGCCGGCTGGAACTCCTCATTATCAATGTATGGCTGGATGGACTTAATAGCTGCCTCAGGAATATTATCCTTAGGGAATAAAGCAACAGATTTTCTATTGATTTGTCTCTTCTACTTAGTTTTTTGCTCTTTTCTCACTTTGCCAATCCCCTTTTATTATTGTTTGTTCTAATGAAACTCTAATAACATTAATATTACATTAGTATTCTGAGATTTCTCACCCTGTCAAATTTAAAGAGTCCGTCTAGGAATTTGCCAGGATCCTGCAGAAGCCCCTTTCCGGGTTCCCAGTAATCATCAATTTTACTTCCTGGTTTGTCTCCAGCCACTTTCTTTGGTTTGACTCCTTTAATGATGCAGACAGCTTCAATGACAAGTTTGACTCCCTCTGGTGGGCGCTGCATGGCTCTTACCTTAACAGAAAATAATGTTATTTTATTATTGCATTACAAAATAATGAATATGTCAGACTGTCATTTCATTAGCACAGTTTGCATTGTTTTGCAGTTGGGCGACAACCCCCCCCCCCCCCGAAAAAAAAAAAAAAAAAAAAAAAGCTTATCAGGCTTATCCTATGTCCTTTTCTGTAGCCAATTAGAGGCTGGTATAAATGAGCTCCTGCACTGATCAAGCAACCACAGAAGTAGGTGGTATACTCTCCTGCTCTCTGGGGTGTGGAAAAAACACACTATTTTCTGAAGTAAACTTCAGGTATAGCCGACAAAATATATCATGGAAGCACAAATTTTACTATGCATAATACATTTTTTTATGGATAATTAAATTGTAATTTTATTAAAAAATATCTTATTAACCACATATAAGGGAATAGTATATGATTATTTATTGGATGCAGGGAGGTTGATATTTAAATTTACATTGTTCTCTAAGTATCCTTTGCTGAAGATCAGAAAGGCCGATGCACGCATGTGCCTTCTAGTGCTGAAAAGTGTGTAACATTGTTAAAAGCATTGTTGCAATACTGCTGTCATATAAGGCCCAATCTAAACTTCGCCAGATCAGACATGTTTTTTCTTGCCGACCCTCGCAGGGGATTCCCTGGTGGAGTTATGGTAAAATAATAAACATCTTGATAGTAGAGCACCTCTGAAATTTATACACCTCTCTCCTCAGAGGAAAAGAACAGACTGGAGAGTGAGAGGAGGTGGTAGGGGCTAAAGCTCTGTGAGGGTTCTTGAGCAGAACATGCACTTTAAAAATTAAATCCTGCAGCCAATATAAATCACATTACACTGCTTTCTGCGTATAGCATCTTAGAATCGCCTATATTTTCATATGCATGCAATTTTTTATTAGGGTTATAAGTATTTAGAGTATATCGAGAAAATCTCTGCACCTTTTAGTTTGGGAGAAAAAAAACCGTTGAGATCTGTAGTGCGAAAATCTTTACAGAATTACACAGGGATTAGAGAGAGAATTTCATGGAACACCCATGTTCTGCCCATTTTACATAAAAACAACAATTATGCTTTGTATTTTTGTACTTAAGTATGAATTTCTGTGTGTTTTGCACATGTGCATATTTAAAGGGACACTGAACCCAATTTTTTTTCTTTTGTGATTTAGATAGAGCATGCAGTTTTAAGCAACTTTCTAATTTACTCCTATTATCATTTTTTTGTTCTCTTGCTATCTTTATTTGAAAAATAATGCATCTAAGCTTTTTTTTTTTTTTTTTTTTTTTTGGTTCAGACCTCTGGACAGCACTTTTTTATTGGTGGGTGAATTTATCCACCAATCAGCAAGAAAAACCCAGGTTGTTCGCCAAAAATGGGCCGGCATCTAAACTTACATTCTTGCATTTCAAATAAAGATAGCAAGAGAATGAATACAATTTGATAATAGGAGTAAATTAGAAAGTTGCTTAAAATTTCATGCTCTATCTGAATCCCAAAAGAAAAAAAATGGGTTCAGTGTCCCTTTAATAAGATTTATTCCTGTGTAAATTACATACACATTTTTACATTTTTTATAAAATACAATATTTGGTGAACAATTTTATTATGATTTTTGATGCATCTTAACAATACAATTATTTCCTGTGTATTTTTGTGTGAATGGTTCAATAATTCATTTTGTAATTTTTTTTAAATATGATTTTTATTGTGCACTTTTGCAATATCCGCATCTCCTCCCCATAAGGAAATGCAGTATACGCCCTTAGCAAGACACACTGTTTTCAGGGTAAAAAGTGGCTCATTCCAGCAGGGAAATAGAAGGACTAGCGAGCATTCTTATAGAATCTCACCAGCCCAGAGACGTTTAGATCATTGGGCCTGTAGTATGATCACTTGACATCAAAAGTAAATTGTAACATTTTTTTTTATTATCCTTGGCACCCCAGATGCTTGGGAAACATTTCCCATGATGCTTAGGAAACTATCTAGTTGAGCATCATGGGAAATGTAGTTCCTAAACATCAGGGGTGGCAAGCTTAGCCATCACTACTCTAAGGGAATCATGAAAGAAATATTTTGGGTGTCATGTCCCTTTAATATCTGACATTTCACATCTAAAAAATGTGTTCAAGCAAGAAAAATTTATCATTTGTTCAACCCAATTTACACATCTGACAAAAATTAAAAACCAGAAACTGTAACCTGTAATTCAGACAAGATACTGTTGCGACAAATATCTAACAAGGAAACCAACAATAAAAATAGTTATTCAACTTGACTAACCTATAAAACGTTCTTTCTTATCTAATTTTAAAGAAATTGTAGTAAAACTATCTACATTTAAAGAACCGCATTTTAGGGAAGCACAAAACTCAATTTAGTCTTAGGGCTCAATTTATTAAGCTGCAGATGCCGCCTGAAACAGAAGTTACGAAGCATCGGTCCTTAACTTCTCCACCACCTTTTACAATACGATCGGAATGATTGATGGCTCCTGCTAGCGGCCAATTGGGCACCAGTGAGCAGGGGGCGGCATTGCACAAGGATTTTACCAGAAATGCTTGTGCAATTTTAAATGCCGACAGCATATGCTCCTTAGCTTAGATGCCTTCTTTTTCAAATAACGATAGCAAGAGAAAGAAGAAAAAAATGATAATAGGAGTAAATTAGAAAATTGCTTAAAATTGCATGCTCTATCTGAATCAAGAAACAAAAGATTTGGGTTCAGTGTCCCTTTAAGCAAGGTCGAGCGGACATTATTGGCTACAGCAAATCTTGTCCGCTGGACTTTTGCTAAATCTACCCCTTAGAAACCCCATTTACTGTTTTTTTTATTATTGGGTACCATGATAGTCAAAGGGAAGACATTTTAGTGAAACTCTTTTTCAGCTGTGGGCAGTGGTGGTTCTAGACCAGTAATGGCCAACTTTCTAACACATAGGGGCTACAGATCAAGCATCAAGGGCCATATATACATTTATGGCTATGAACAACACAACAAATAATATATTTCTTAACCAAGTTCACATTTTTAGGTCCTTTTTTTTTCCTGCTGCCATAAAGACTAGTGCAGTGGGGCATCAGTCTTGATCATACACATTTCAGATACATAAAGTTAAAGTGACAGTCTTGTAAAAAAATATTCAGATAGGGCATGTTATTTTAAACAACTTTACAATGTACTTTAATCATCAACTTTGCTTTGTTCATTTGGTATTCTTTGTTGAAAGATAAACCTAGGTAGGCTCATATGCTAATTTCTAAGACCTTAAAGACTGCCTCTTATCTCAGTGCATTTTGACAGTTTTTCACAGCTAGACATAACTAGTTTGTGTGTTCCATATAGATATCATTGTGCTCACTCCTGTTAAGTTATTAATGAATCAGCACTTAATGGCTAAACTGCAAGTCTGTCAAAAGCACTGAGATAAGGGGGCAGTCTGCAGAGGCTTAGATTCAAGGTAAGCAGAAAGTAAAAAAACATAAATTATGCTTACCAGATAATTCCCTTTTCTTCTGTACAGGGAGAGTCCACAGCTGCATTCATTATTTGTTGGAAATACAGAACCTGGCCAGCAGGAGGAGGCAAAGACACCCCGGCCAAAGGCTTAAATCCCTCCCCCACTTCCCTCATCCCCCAGTCATTCTGCCGAGGGAACAAGGAACAGTAGAAGAAATATAAGGGTGAAAAGGTGCCAGAAGAAAACAAGATACAATTTAGGGCCGCCCATCTGAGGAAACGGACGGGAGCTGTGGACTCTCCCTGTACAGAAGGAAATTAAATTATCTGGTAAGCATAATTTATGTATTCTTTCTTAATACAGGGAGAGGCCACAGCTGCATTCATTACTTGTGGGAAATTTTACCCAAGCTACAGAGGACACTGAATGCTAACGGGAGGGCAAAAAATAGAGGCGGCCCCCATTTGAGGGCACCACAGCCTGCAAAAATCCATACTCCCGAAGGCTGCTTCAACAGAAGCAAGGAAAAACATTTTGGGAAAAGAATGCAAGGAGCACCAAGCAGCCGCCCAACAATCAGATCAATACAGATCTCATGCCAGAGACCCAAGATAATGTCACTGCTCTCAAACTGAGCAGTAAACCTCTGAGGAGGCTAGTGTCCCGCTGATTCCTATGTCAAATGGAAGACACTCCTAAAAAAAAAATAAGGAAGTCAACATGTCTACAGATCCTCACACTTCCCATTTACAAATATTCAACAGAGACACTGTCTAATCTTATGTAGCCTGAAAGACATTAAGGCATGTTTACCTAAAAGGGAAAACCCTTTCCTCCTAGAGAAGGAATAGGACATATAAAAAATAAACAACCACAATCTCTCGATTGTGGTCACAAAAAAAATCACAGCCTTAGGAAGAAAACCTAACTAGGCTTGTAGAACAGCCTTATTATAGAGGAAACCCCATAAGGAATATGTATTGTAATTTTGCAACACGGAGACTATGGCACATAGAAGCCATCTACAGACGTAGTAGATCATTGAAGATAAAATTCAAAGACCACCTTTTGCACAGGTACAAAAGTAGCCCAATGCAACCCCTTAAAAATAATATCTAAGCTCCAAAAGGAGCATCAGATTGACTCACTGGCCTGAACGCAGTCAGAGCTCTAGCAAAAAAAAAATGAACACCCAAAAACCCAATGAGCCTCCAGAGCAGAGGAAACAAACAGGGCCCAGAAACTGTCCCAACAAGAACCAGCTAGGAAGACCCTTCTCCAGATTATCCTGGAGGAGAAAAAGTGAACTCTGGCAGGACAGATAGATTGCCAGGACAAATCTTGCTCTTCCCGACAAAAAAGGGGTCCTCCACACCTAAGATAGATGACTACGTGTTGAAGGAGAGTACCGTAACCTCTCAGTAAAGAACCCACTCTCAGGCTAAGGCCAAGCAATCTCTTGCAGACCGCCTCAGAAGAATACGATTTGATGATGCAAAAGGGGCCTTGACCCAGCAGATCCCTGCGACAAGGTAACCCCCATGGAGGCGTAGCCCCTAAACCGCAATCTATGATCTCGCAGACCCAAACGGAGCAATCAGTCTCACTGATGCCTGCTCCTATAGGATCGAGCCATCACTCGAGGTAAGAGTGATAGGGCAGAAGAAGAAAAAAAGGTTGAATTGGACATCCAAAGCATTGCTAAGGATCCATTACATCTGCCTGAGGATCCCTGAACCACAACCCATTAATGGGTAACCTGGGATAGGTACGGACGTCCTGAAATTCACAAACGGCGTGCCCATTCAAATACAAACATCTGAAAACCTTCGGATAGAGACCTTATCCCCAGATCCAGGGAATGATTGGAGGAAACAAAATAATAATATGGAAGGATTCTAAATCCACGGTACCCTACAGGATATGCTCTCCCCAGTCTGAAGAATCACCAGAAACACGGGCCATCAAGCTCCATTCGGAGTTTGATAAATGGGCCTCGAAGTCTCCAGAAAACGCGACAACCAAAGTCGTCAGTATGTAGTATCCCATATGCCAAAACGTCTTTCAAAAAAGCGTTTCTACAACAACCAAGAGCTCTAAACAAAAAACTACCCTGAAACGGAAAAGAAAATAAATTAGGCAAGCGCACAAAAGTGATAGTCAAGAAGGAACGACACAAACCCCTTTATAGAGCTCGGAACAGGAATCCTGAAATAATAATAATAATCATAATAATTATATATATATATATATATATATATATATATATATATATATATATATATATCTCCATTTGTCTTCCCTCGTCTAATCAAGATCGCTATCTGATTTAGAGGACTGAGATCCGACTGACGGATCAGAACTCGGGATCTCTGACATCGCCAAAACTTCCTCTTTTGCCTCTCTCCTTGCTCTGTATAGAACACTGTACATGTAAAAATGGCAATAACTGGTAAATTCAGGATATCTGGCAGCTGTGCAGGACTCATAATTGTCCCTTATAATGTGAGATTTTCATGGTTTAGGACCTCTTGGCCACTGTCTCTCCTGCAGTTTCCCTTTCAAGGCAAATGTTCAGTTTTCCACAGCAAAAACAGGGACTGCCCCGGCTCCGCCCATGACCCACTCAACTCAGGCGACAGCCCACCCAACCCCATCTACTGTAGTACAACTCTGCACACTGCCCACCAGAGGCTAAACCCACACATCTTACCTCTCAGACCCAGAAAGCCACAAGGAAAACTAAATTTATGCTTACCTGATAAATTGATTTCTTCTATGGTAAGACGAGTCCACAGATTCATCCTTTACTTCTGGGATATTATCCTTCCCTACAGGAAGTGGCAAAGAGCACCACATCAGAGCTGTCTATATAGCTCCTCCCTTAGCTCCACCCCCCAGTCATTCGACCGAAGGTACAGGAAGAAAAAGGAGAAACTACAAGGTGCAGAGGTGACTGAGTTTAAATAAAAAAATACAATCTGTCTTAAAATGACAGGGCGGGCCGTGGACTCGTCTTACCATAGAAGAAATCAATTTATCAGGTAAGCATAAATTTAGTTTTCTTCTATAAAGGTAAGACGAGTCCACGGATTCATCCTTTACTTGTGGGATACAATACCAAAACTACAGGACACGGATGAACGGGAGGGACAAGACAGATGGTTAAACAGAAGGCACCGCTGCTTGAAGAACTTTTCTCCCAAAAATAGCCTCCGAAGAAGCAAAGGTATCAAATTTGTAAAATTTGGAAAAGGTATGAAGCAAAGACCAAGTCGCAGCCTTACAAATCTGTTCAACAGAAGCATCATTTTTAAAAGCCCATGTGGAAGCCACCGCTCTAGTAGAGTGAGCTGTAATTCTTATAGGAGGCTGCTGTCCAGCAGTCTCGTATGCCAAACGGATGATGCTTTTCAGCCAAAAGGCAAGAGAGGTAGCCGTAGCTTTTTGACCTCTACGTTTTCCAGAATAGACAACAAACAAAGAAGATGTTTGACGGAAATCTTTGGTCGCTTGCAAGTAAAACTTCAAAGCACAAACCACGTCCAAGTTGTGCAATAGACGCTCCTTTTTAGAGGAAGGATTAGGACACAGAGAAGGAACAACAATTTCCTGATTAATATTCTTATTATTAACAACCTTAGGAAGAAATCCAGGTTTGGTACGCAAAACCACCTTATCAGCATGGAAAACAAGATAAGGCGAGTCGCATTGCAATGCAGATAGTTCAGAAACTCTTCGAGCCGAAGAGATAGCAACTAAAAACAGAACTTTCCAAGATAGAAGCTTAATATCTATGGAATGCATAGGTTCAAACTGAACCCCTTGAAGAATCTTAAGAACTAAATTCAAACTCCATGGCGGAGCAACAGGTTTAAACACAGGCGTCCATGGTGGAAGAGATGACATGTCCACCAGGTCTGCATACCAAGTCCTGCATGGCCACGCAGGTGCTATCAAAATCACTGAAGCTCTCTCCTGTTTGATTCTGGCAAACAAACGAGGAAGGAGAGGAAATGGTGGAAACACATAAGCCAGGTTGAACAACCAGGGTACTGCTAGAGCATCTATCAGTACTGCCTGAGGATCCCTTGACCTGGACCCGTAACAAGGAAGTTTGGCGTTCTGACAAGATGCCATCAGATCCAATTCTGGTGTGCCCCATTGCTGAATCAATTGTGAAAAAACCTCCGGATGGAGTTCCCACTCCCCCGGATAAAAAGTCTGACGACTTAGAAAATCCGCTTCCCAGTTCTCCACTCCTGGGATATAGATTGCTGATAGATGGCAAGAGTGAGTCTCTGCCCATTGAATTATTTTGGTAACCTCTATCATCGCTAGAGAACTCTTTGTTCCCCCTTGATGATTGATGTATGCTACAGTTGTGATATTGTCCGACTGGAATCTTATGAATCTGGCCGACGCCAGCTGAGGCCAGGCCTGCAGCACATTGAATATCGCTCTAAGTTGTAGAATATTTATCGGGAGGAGAGCCTCCTCCTGAGTCCACAATCCCTGTGCTTTCAGGGAATTCCAGACTGTACCCCAGCCCAATAGGTTGGCGTCCGTCGTCACTATGACCCACGCTGGCCTGCGGAAACACATTCCCTTGGACAGATGATCCTGTGACAACCACCAAAGAAGAGAGTCTCTGGTCTCTTGGTCCAGATTTATCCGAGGAGATAAATCTGCATAATCCACTAATAATTCCACTGTTTGAGCATGCAAAGTTGCAGTGGTCTGAGATGCAAGCGAGCAAACGGAACTATGCCCATTGCCGCTACCATTAAACCGATTACCTCCATACACTGAGCCACTGACGGCCGAGGAATGGAATGAAGAACTCGGCAGATGGATAAAATCTTTGATTTCCTGATCTCCATCAGAAAATTTTTCAAGTCCACCAAATCTATCAGAGTTCCCAGAAATGGAACTCTTGTGAGAGGGATAAGTGAACTCTTTTGCACGTTCACCTTCCACCCGTAAGATCTTAGAAAAGCCGCGTGAGTCCGTGTGAGACTTGGCTAATTGGTAAGTTGACGCCTGGATTAAGATATCGCCCAGATAAGGCTCCACAGCTATGCCCCGCGACCTTAGAACCGCCAGAAGGGACCCTAGCACTTTTGTGAAAATTCTGGGAGCCGTGGCCAACCCGAAGGGAAGAGCCACAAACTGGTAATGCTGGAATGTGTAGATACGCATCCTTTAAGTCCACAGTAGTCATATATTGACCCTCCTGGATCATTGGCAAAATAGTCCGAATGGTCTCCATCTTGAAGGATGGGACTCTGAGGAATTTGTTTAGGATCTTGAGATCCAAAATTGGTCTGAAAGTTCCCTCTTTTTTGGGAACCACAAACAGATTGGAGTAGAACCCTTGCCCCTGTTCTGTATTCGGAACTGGGCAGATCACTCCCATGGAATATAGGTCTAATACGCAGCGTAAGAACGCCTCTCTTTTTGTCTGGTTTACAGACAATTGAGAAAGATGGAATCTCCCCCTTGGGGGAGAATCTTTGAAATCTAGAAGATACCCCTGGGTTACTATTTCTAAAGCCCAGGAGTCCTGAACGTCTCTTGCCCAAGCCTGAGCGAAGAGAGAAAGTCTGCCCCCTACTAGATCCGGTCCCGGATCAGGGGCTACCCCTTCATGCTGTCTTGGTAGCAGCAGCGGGCCTCTTGGCCTGTTTACCCTTGTTCCAAGTCTGGTTAGGTCTCCAGACTGACTTGGATTGAGCAAGATTCCGCTCTTGCTTCGCGGCAGAGGAAGAGGAAGAGGGACCAACTTTGAAGTTTCAAAAGGAACAAAAATTATTTTGTTTGGTCCTCATCTTATTCATCTTATCCTGAGGAAGGGCATGGCCTTTCCCTCCAGTGATGTCTGAAATGATCTCTTTCAGTTCAGGCCCGAATAGGGTCTTAACCTAGAAAGGGATGGCTAAAAGCTTAGCTTTTGATCACACATCAGCAGACCAGGACTTAAGCCATAACGCTCTGCGCGCTAAAATGGCAAAACCTGAATTCTTTGCCGCTAATTTAGCCAATTGAAAAGCGGCATCTGTAATGAAAGAATTAGCTAGCTTGAGAGCCCTAATTCTATCTAGAATATCCTCTAATGGAGTCTCAACCTGAAGAGCCTCTTCCAGAGCCTCAAACCAAATGGACGCTGCAGTAGTTACAGGAACAATGCACGCTATAGGTTGGAGAAGAAAACCTTGATGAACAAATATTTTCTTCAGGAGACTCTCTAAATTTTTATCCATAGGATCTTTGAAAGCACAACTGTCCTCAATAGGTATAGTTGTACGCTTAGCCAGGGTAGAAATAGCTCCCTCCACCTTAGGGACCGTCTGCCACGAGTCCCGCATGGAGTCTGATATGGGAAACATTTTCTTAAAAGTAGGAAGGGGAGCGAACGGAATACCTGGTCTATCTCACTCCTTAGAAACAATTTCCAAAAACCTCTTAGGGACTGGAAAAACATCAGTGTAGGCAGGAACCTCTAGGAATTTGTCCATTTTACTCAATTTCTCTGGAACTACAATAGGGTCACAATCATGCAGAGTCGCTAAAACCTCCCAGAGCAATAAGCGGAGATGTTCTAGTTTACATTTAAAAGCCATCATATCTGAATCTGTCTGAGGGAACATATTTCCTAAGTCAGAAATCTCTCCCTCAGCCAGTAAATCTCTCACTTCAGAACATTGTGAGGGTACATCAGATATAGCTAATAAAGCGTCAGAGGGCTCAGTGCTTGCTCTCACACCAGACCTACTGCGCTTCCCCTGCAACCCAGGCAGCTTAGATAAAACCTCTGCGAGGGTAGTATTCATAACTGCGGCCATATCCTGCAGGGTGAAAGAATTAGACGCACTAGAAGTACTTGGCGTCGCTTGTGCGGGCGTTAACGGTTGTGACACTTAGGGAGAATTAGATGGTATAACCAGATTCTCTTCTGACTGAGAATCATCTTGTGACATACTTTTAGTAGCTAAAATATGTTCTTTACAATTTATTGACCTTTCAGTGCATGAGGGACACATTCTAAGTGGAGGTTCCACAATGGCTTTTAAACATATTAAACATTCACTTTCCTCAATGTCAGACATGTTGAACAGGCTAGTTATGACTACAAACAAGCATGAAAACACTTTATTTAGTGAAAAAAATAACAATCTTAAAAAACGGTACTGTGCCTTTAAGAGAAAAAAAGCATACACATTCTGCAAAACAGCCTAAACATGCACCAAATTTTTCAAAATTTTGTATGTAGACACACAATAGTTAGTTAAGATTGCACCACAATTTTTTTTAACAATTAACCCCTTAATTTCCAAACCGGATCAAAAATAGGCCCAAATCCGGAAAAAAAACCCTGAGCACCTTGCCACAGCCCTGCAGGGATCGAAAGTGTGGGGTAAAAACTTCGATTTGGCCCAAAACATACACCAGGGCCCTCAGGAGTTAGAGCTTGCTGCTTGTTGTACAAAACTAACTGCGCAACTGAGGCGCATAAATAGGCCCCGCCCATCTCACTCGATGTTCCCTGAGCCTTAAAGAACCGTACCAGAGCGGTTATAACTATCCATGTGGGTTCCAAGACCCTAAACATAAGCCATGAGTGTCCTAATAAAGTTGCCTAAAAAGTTTATTGCCCACAAAAAACGTTAAAGCACTCTCATCCAAAAAACGTTTGCTCACAAACATTTTACATTCAGTGTCAACCATATATGTAATTGGCCCCATAAGCAAGCTAAGTAATGCCCTTCTTTTTAGCTCTAGGATTACTGCTTACCCTTACCCTCCTGGGTATAATGTCAGCCTTTCTGAAATACACAGTCTCTCCAGAAAAAATATGACTGAACATACCTCATTGCTGCATAGCATGAAACCGTTCCTCACACTGAAGTTTACTGTACTCCTCAGCCTCTGTGGGAACAGCAATGGACCTTAGTTACAAATGCTAAGATCATCATCCTCCAGGCAGCAGTCTTCATCCATCTGCTGCCTGAGAGTAAATAGTACAAACCGGTACCATTTAAAAATAACAAACTATTGATTGAAGAATTAAAAAATAACTTTACCCTTCCTAGTACTTAGAGTAGGCAAAGAGAATGACTGGGGGGTGGAGCTAAGGGAGGAGCTATATAGACAGCTCTGTTGTGGTGCTCTTTGCCACTTCCTGTAGGGAAGGATAATATCCCACAAAAAAAGGATGAATCCGTGGACTCGTCTTACCTTTATAGAAGAAATGTTGGGATGCTTGCTACAGTAGTGGATGGGGGTTACTCCCAAAAACCACAACTGGCTAAGGGCCTGATCAGAGGCATAACTAAAAGCCTCAGGGCCCGGTGCAAGAATCCATTAAGGGTCCCCCAACAACAACAAAAATAAAAAAATGATTTTGATACATTTACTTTTTTGTGCAACATATAACCCAGTAACAGATATAGTATACCATTTTTAAAGTTAAAGATATTGTAAATAAGTGCAGCTTATTTATATTAGGAAAGAAATAAGGGAGAAAAAGAGAGGGGGGGGGGACAGAAGGAGCCAAAGAGAGGGGAGGGAGAGATGGGAGAGAGACACAAAACAGAGGGAGAGAAAGGGGGAGAGGCAGTACAGAAAGAGAGAGAGAGAAAGAGAGAGAGAGAGAGAGAGAGAGAGACGAGAAAGAGAGAGAACGCAAGAGCAAAGGGAGAGAGAGGTGGAGCAGAGAGAGAAAGAGGGCGGGAACAGAGAGAGAGAGGGGGAGAACAGAGAGAGAGAGGGGGAGAGAACAGAGAGAGAGAGGGGGAGAACACA
Source organism: Bombina bombina (assembly GCF_027579735.1). NCBI lineage: Eukaryota > Metazoa > Chordata > Amphibia > Anura > Bombinatoridae > Bombina > Bombina bombina. The sequence goes on along the minus strand of NC_069505.1, from coordinate 373,083,543 downwards.
GAGAGAGAGAGGGGGAGAACACAGAGAGAGAGGGGGGAGAGCAAAGGGAGAGGGGGTAGCAGAGGGAGAGTAAGAGGGGGAGAAACAGGCAGTACAGAGAGAGAGAGAAAGAAAGAGAGGAGGGAGACAACAGAGGGGGAGAGAAAGAGAGGAGGGAGACAACAGAGGGGGGGAGAGGGGGAGAGAGAGAGAGAGAGAGAGAGAGAGAAAAAAAAAAAGAGAGAGAGGCGGAGAACAGAGTGAGAGAAAGAACAGGGACGGTGTGAGGGGTTGAAACAAAGGGAGGGAGAGGGGGTAGGAGAAAGTGAGGGAGAGGGGGGTTGAACAAAGAGAGAGAACCAAGGGATCAAGAGAGAGGGAGAACAAAGGGAGAGAGAAGGGAAAAATTAAGTGGAAGAGAGGGGGAACAAATGGAGTTAAAAGGTAGCTTTGTACACAGTCAAACATGTAAAGTTTTTAGGTCCTCTGTGGTGGTATGCGGTGGTATGAAGAATACACTTTCTATAAAGTTGATTTATTGGTGAAGTAGTACAAATATGCTCCAAGCAAAGAAATCAACTTCAGGGATTGGGAAACTAGTATCACTTCATTAAGCTGATGCAATTACTTAATTACTAAATGCAGTTTATAAGACTCTTGCACAACGACTATTGACTTTAAAAAGCTGGTATCAGAAGATAAAGATAATACAGTTTTAATCATTTTTTTATTTTTATTTTAAATATCAACCTGTTAAATCCTTTATATAGTATTGTGTCATTATATTTATAAGGGGTTGTGCACTGCTGGTCTGAATATTATTTTTATGGGTTAAGTTAGGGGGCGCCAATAGTGAGTTTATAGAACCAGGGGTGCAGTGACCTGAAAAAAAAGTTTGGGAACCACTGCTTTAATGTGTTACTGCACAAATTCATTGCTGCTACTGAGCTGAACACAGCCAATAACTGTCAAGTACGTGCATATGCTGTTCCTCCTGACAGGCTCACTGGCTGTCATCTGCTTAGAATAGAAAATGCATTGTGGCTTCTGAATAGTAACTATCACCTAGATTACGAGTCTTGTGTTAGCCTTAAGAAGCAGCGTTGAGGGGTCCCAACGCTGCTTTTTAATGCCCTCTGGTATTACGAGTCAGGCAGGAAAGGGTCTACCGCTCACTTTTTTTCCGCAATTTTAGCTTACTGCAAATCCCCTTACGTCAATTGCGTAGCCTATCTTTTTAATGGGATTTGCCTAACGCCGGTATTACGATCGCCTGAAAAAGTTAGCGGTAGACCCTCTCCTGTCAAGACTCCTACCGCATATAAAAGTCAGTAGTTAAGAGTTTTATGGGTTAACGCCGTAACATAAAGCTCTTAACTAAAGTGCTACAAAGTAAACTACCTATTAACCCCTAAACTGAGCCCTCCCCCCCCCCACATCACAAACACTATAATAAAATTATTTAACCACTAATCTGCTGACCGGACATCCCCGCCACTTTAATAAATGTATTAACCTCTAAACCGCCGCACTCCCGCCTCGCAAACACTAGTTAAATTGTATTAACCCCTAATCTGCCGTCCCTAAAATCGCCGACACCTACCTACATTTATTAACCCCTAATCTGCCGCCCCCAATGTTGCCGCTACTATATTAAATTTATTAACCCCTAAATCTAAATCTAACCCTAACCCCCGCCTAACTTAAATATAATTTAATTAAAACAAAATTCAATTACTACTATTAAATAAATTAATCCTATTTAAAACTAAATACTTACCTATAAAATAAACCCTAAAATAGCTACAATATAACTAATAGTTACATTTGTATATATCTTAGGGTTTATATTTATTTTACAGGTAAGTTTGTATTTATTTTAACTAGGTACAATAGTTATTTAATAGTTATTAACTTTTTAATAACTACCTAGCTAAAATAAGTACAAAAGTACCTGTAAAATAAACCCTAACCTAAGTTACAATTACAACTCACACTACACTATAATTCAACTAATTACCTAAACTACCTACAATTAATTACAATTAAATAAAATAAACTAAATTACGAAAAAACCCCACTAAATTACAGAAAATAAAAAAATAATTACATTTTTTTCAAACTAATTACACCTAATCTAATCCCCCTCATAAAATAAAAAAGCCCCCCAAAATAATAAAATTCCCTACCCTATACTAAATTACAAATAGCCCTTAAAAGAGCCTTTTGCGGGGCATTGCCCCAAAGTAATCAGCTCTTTCACCTGTAAAAAAAAAAAAATGCAATACCCCCCCAACATTAAAACCCACCACCCACACACCCAACCCTACTCTAAAACCCACCCAATCCCCCCTTAAAAAAAACTAACACTACCCCCTTGAAGATCACCCTATCTTGAGCCGTCTTCACCCAGCCGGGCACAAGTGGTCCTCCAGAGGGTCCGAAGTCTTCATCCTATCCGGCCAGAAGAGGTCATCCGGACCGGCAAAAGGATTAATCCAGACGGCATCTTCTATCTTCATCCTTCCGGAGCGGGTCCATCTTCAAGATATCCGACTCGGGGCATCCTCTTCATCCGACGGCCGACGACTGAATGACTGGTCCTTTAAGTGAAGTCATCCAAGATGGCATCCCTTGAATTCCGATTGGCTGATAGAATCCTATCAGCCAATCGGAATTAAGGTAGGAAAAATCTTATTTGCAATTTGCAAATCTTAGATGCAATCAGCCAATAGGATTGAAATTCAATCCGATTGGCTGATCCAATCAGCCAATAGGATTGAGCTCGCATTCTATTGGCTGTTCCAATAGATAGTGTAGTGTTAGGTGTAATTGTAACTTAGGTTAGGGTTTATTTTACAGGTATATTTGTCTTTATTTTAACTAGGTAGTTATTAAATAGTTAATAACTATTGTACCTAGTTAAAATAAATACAAAGTTGCCTGTAAAATAAAAATAAAACATAAGCTAGATACAATGTAACTATTAGTTATATTGTAGCTATTTTAGGGTTTATTTTATAGGTAAATATTTAGTTTTAAATAGGAATAATTTATTTAATTGTAGTAAATTTATTTAGATGTATTTAAATTATATTTAAGTTAGGGGGTGTTAGGGTTAGACTTAGGTTTAGGGGTTAATGGATTTATTACAGGGAGTGCAGAATTATTAGGCAAATGAGTATTTTGACCACATCATCCTCTTTATGCATGTTGTCTTACTCCAAGCTGTATAGGCTCGAAAGCCTACTACCAATTAAGCATATTAGGTGATGTGCATCTCTGTAATGAGAAGGGGTGTGGTCTAATGACATCAACACCCTATATCAGGTGTGCATAATTATTAGGCAACTTCCTTTCCTTTGGCAAAATGGGTCAAAAGAAGGACTTGACAGGCTCAGAAAAGTAAAAAATAGTGAGATATCTTGCAGAGGGATGCAGCACTCTTAAAATTGCAAAGCTTCTGAAGCGTGATCATCGAACAATCAAGCGTTTCATTCAAAATAGTCAACAGGGTCGCAAGAAGCGTGTGGAAAAACCAAGGCGCAAAATAACTGCCCATGAACTGAGAAAAGTCAAGCGTGCAGCTACCAAGATGCCACTTGCCACCAGTTTGGCCATATTTCAGAGCTGCAACATCACTGGAGTGCCCAAAAGCACAAGGTGTGCAATACTCAGAGACATGGCCAAGGTAAGAAAGGCTGAAAGACGACCACCACTGAACAAGACACACAAGCTGAAACGTCAAGACTGGGCCAAGAAATATCTCAAGACTGATTTTTCTAAGGTTTTATGGACTGATGAAATGAGAGTGAGTCTTGATGGGCCAGATGGATGGGCCCGTGGCTGGATTGGTAAAGGGCTGAGAGCTCCAGTCTGACTCAGACGCCAGCAAGGTGGAGGTGGAGTACTGGTTTGGGCTGGTATCATCAAAGATGAGCTTGTGGGGCCTTTTCGGGTTGAGGATGGAGTCAAGCTCAACTCCCAGTCCTACTGCCAGTTTCTGGAAGACACCTTCTTCAAGCAGTGGTACAGGAAGAAGTCTGCATCCTTCAAGAAAAACATGATTTTCATGCAGGACAATGCTCCATCATACGTGTCCAAGTACTCCACAGCGTGGCTGGCAAGAAAGGGTATAAAAGAAGAAAATCTAATGACATGGCCTCCTTGTTCACCTGATCTGAACCCCATTGAGAACCTGTGGTCCATCATCAAATGTGAGATTTACAAGGAGGGAAAACAGTACACCTCTCTGAACAGTGTCTGGGAGGCTGTGGTTGCTGCTGCACGCAATGTTGATGGTGAACAGATCAAAACACTGACAGAATCCATGGATGGCAGGCTTTTGAGTGTCCTTGCAAAGAAAGGTGGCTATATTGGTCACTGATTTGTTTTTGTTTTGTTTTTGAATGTCAGAAATGTATATTTGTGAATGTTGAGATGTTATATTGGTTTCACTGGTAAAAATAAATAATTGAAATGGGTATATATTTGTTTTTTGTTAAGTTGCCTAATAATTATGCACATTAATAGTCACCTGCACACACAGATATCCCCCTAAAATAGCTAAAACTAAAAACAAACTAAAAACTACTTCCAAAACTATTCAGCTTTGATATTAATGAGTTTTTTGGGTTCATTGACAACATGGTTGTTGTTCAATAATAAAATTAATCCTCAAAAATACAACTTGCCTAATAATTCTGCACTTCCTGTATAGTGGCGACAACGTTGGTTAATACATTTAATATAGTTGTGGCGACATTGGGGGGGGGCAGATTAGTGGTTAATAACTATAATGTAGGTGTCGGCGATGTTGGGGGCAGTAGATTAGGGGTTCATAAGTATAATGTAGGTGGCGGCGGTGTCCGGAGCGGCAGATTAGGGGTTACTAATTATAATGTAGGTGTCAGCGATAGCGTTGGTGGCAGATTAGGGGTTAATAAGTGTAAGATTAGGGGTGTTTAGACTCTGGGTTCATGTTAGGGTGTTAGGTGCAGACATAAATTTCATTTTCCCAAAGGAAACAATGGGGCTGCGTTAGGAGCTGAACGCTGCTTTTTTGCAGGTGTTAGTTTTTTTTTCAGCCAACTCAGCCCCATTGTTTCCTATGGGGAAATCGTGCACGATCACGTTTTGCCAACTTACCGCTAACGTAAGCAGCGCTGGCATTACAGTGAGATGTGGAACAAAATTTTGCTCAACGCTCACTTTTCTGAGGCTAACGCCGGCTTGAAGAAAACTTGTAATACCAGCGTTGGCTTAAGTGAGCGGTAAGAAAAAAAGGCAAAAAACTCATAATCTAGGAGTATATTTTTCGGCAAAGTTTAAATACGTAATAAAAGGCACATATTTGTGCAATAATATGTTCTCTAATTCAGTGCTCGACAAATTTGTTTAAAAATTAGGTGTCAGTAAGGATATTTAGGAGCCAAACATAAGTTTACTAGCCAGACAGTGCTATATGTATATAGATATATGGAGAACAACCCAAACGTTAGGAGCCAAAGGTAGCATTCTATAAGCTACCTGGCTCCTGGGTATGTCGAGCGCTGCTCTAATCACATCTTCTCCTAACATACTGAAACCGTTGCCTTTCCTATCAAACCCTTGTTAATTCCTACTGATTAACGGAATACTAAACCCAATTTTATTTTTTTCATGATTCGGATAGAACAGGCAATTTTAAGCAACTTTCTAATTTACTCCTATTATCAGATTTCATTTGTCCTCTTGGTATCTTTATTTGAAAAGCAGGAAATGAACGTTTAGGAGACGGCCCATTTTAAGTTCAGCACCTGGGTACTGCTTGCTGATTGGTAGGTAAATCAGCAAGCGTTATCCAGGGTGCTGAAACAAAAATGGGCGGGCTCCTAAGCTTTCATTCCTGCTTTTACAAATAAAGATACAAAGAGAATGAAGAAAAATGATAATGGGAATAAATTAGAAAGTTGCTTAAAACTGCATGCTCCATCTGAATCAAAAAAGAAAAAAAAAAGATTTAACTTACCCCGTTTCAGTACTCTGTAGTGGTGAAATAGTAATATACCGGGGGTTGGTTATCTGGTATACTAGTCGACTTCCTCTCCTTTTCATTTTATTAATAATATAATTCCCTCCTGGAAAATGACATTAAATGCCCACTGTCCACCTCTTATTATAACTGGAATAGTACAAACAAGACAGCTAGTAAGGCTGTATTCCCCCCCCCCCCCCCTAGTAAGGTGTATTGCAGAATGTCTCGTACACTTCTTACAAATGTTTTGGTTAACACATTTTATTGTTTGCTTAAGTTTATCTATTTTCCAATGTCATGTAATGTTTTAAGTTTTACTCAATATTCTGGTACAATCTCAGATGTTTCTCTATATGAAAAAAGGAATGGTATAATAATTGTAATTAGACCTCAAATACTCTTATATACAGTTAAATGACTAATACATTGTTGAAAATTAAGTTTATTTCCCACAATACAAAAGGTCTTAAGAGCCCTCAAAAAAGATCAAGGGCCTTAAGGGATTACAAAAAATAAAGGCAACATCCTCTTTCTGCAGGAAATCCACTTTAAAAGGGGACATGAGCCCATAGCTAGCTTCAAAAAATTTGGCAAGGTATATCTCTCTTCCCATACTACGAAACATAACGGGGTGGGGATTCTGGTGAATAAAAGAATGCCCTTTCGTATGTCTTCTACCCATAAAGATAAAGAGGAAAGATTTATAATTGTAGTAGGATTTCTATATCATAAATTCATAACACTTGTAAATATATATGCCCCCAATGTTGACCCTGCCCCCTTTTTCCTCCATTTTAGCAAGAAAATACTTGAAGTCACTAGAGGCAGTTTAATCCTGGGAGGCGATTTTAACCTTGCTTTTGATCCGGCGATAGACTGCTCCACAGGCACATCTTCACTACCCAATAAGACGCTGAAACAAATTAAACTATCTCTTGCACAACTGGCAATACATGATACTTGGCAGCTCCAACACCCAGACAAAAAAGATTAAACATTCTATTCCAACCCCCATCACCTATACACAAGAATTGATTACTTCTTCACAGATGTCACCAGTTTATCTTATGTCACTTCCGCTGACATTTACCCTATAACATTTACCCTATAACTTCAGACCACGTCAAAATCAGTTGTCAGTTCCAGTGGCCCTCCTTGTTCCCGTCTACCGCTAATTGGAGGTTTGATGATTCCCTCCTCAGAGACCCCCTGACTTTCGTACAGGTACAAAAATCACTAATTGAATACTTCCAAAGAAATTATACTCTAGACACAGGCATACATAATATTTGGAACGCACACAAATGCATTATCAAAGGGGAGCTAATAGCTCTTAAAGCTGCCAAGCTCAAACAACAGAATATATATCTGAATTCTCTTTTAGAGGATTTAGCTAAGCTGCAAGATATACATAAAATACACCCTACAAATACCTCACTACTAGATAGTATTACACATAAGTGAAATCAGCTTCGCCTCATCCTAGGTACTGAAGCTAAACATAGAGCCCTGTTTCTCAGAAAGGTCTATTATGAAGGGGCTAACAAACAAGGGAGGATGTTGGCACGACAACTGAAAAGAAGAACAAATAAACAATACATAATGAGAATAAGGGGAACTTCTGGTGATGTGAAAGCAACTACTACTGACATTACATTAGCTTTTAAGGACTACTATGCAAAACTATACAATATAAGACATGACACAGGTGAACCCAACCCTGATGAAATAGCAGACTATCTCTCTGACTTAAAACTTCCTAAACTCTAAAGAACAAAGAGATGAATTAGATGCCCCATATTCAGAGGAAGAACTTCTAGAAGCTATCTCCTCTCTCCCCACAAGTAAGGCCCCAGGCCCGACGGGTTCGGAAATTCATACTATTTGCAATTTAAAGAAATATTATCCCCATATCTTCTACGCTATTATAAGAGCATAGACAACAACGAGGGATTCTCCTCATCCTCACTTCAATATTCCAATACTTAAACCCAGTAAATCACCAGACCAAATAACTATCGCCCGATTTCGCTCATCAACACTGATATAAAGATTTTTGCAAAAATAATAGCGAATCACCTAAACCGGTTCCTCCCCAACCTCATACACAATGACCAGGTGGGCTTTGTCCCGGGTCGTGAAGGAAGGGCTAACAAAGTTCGTAATACACACCTAATTTGGCATATCACAAATACAAATATCCCATCAGTATTAATATCAACAGACGCCGAAAAGGCCTTCAATCGCGTCAACTGGTCATTTTTGAGAGCATCCCTGAAGGCCTTTGGCTTTGGCTCTACTACCTTAAAATGCATATTTGCTTTATATACATCCCCCAGTGCTCGGATATTAGTTAATGGTTCCCTTTCACCCCCATTAGAAATAAAGAATGGTACACGTCAGGGTTGTCCTCTTTCACCCTTGCTCTTTGCGCTACTTATTGAAACATTAACTACCAAGATTAGAAACTCAGAGACAGAACTTTTTTTCACTTTCTGCGATGAGATTTTTTTAGTAAAAATTTTTCTGCAGGTCATTTTTAAATAAAATAAAAACAGAATTTATGCTTACCTGATAAATTACTTTCTCCAACGGTGTGTCCGGTCCACGGCATCATCCTTACTTGTGGGAATATCTCTTCCCCAACAGGAAATGGCAAAGAGTCCCAGCAAAGCTGGCCATATAGTCCCTCCTAGGCTCCGCCCACCCCAGTCATTCGACCGACGGACAGGAGGAAAAAATAGGAGAAACCATAGGGTGCCGTGGTGACTGTAGTTAGAGAAAATAATTCATCAAACCTGATTAAAAAACCAGGGCGGGCCGTGGACCGGACACACCGTTGGAGAAAGTAATTTATCAGGTAAGCATAAATTCTGTTTTCTCCAACATTGGTGTGTCCGGTCCACGGCGTCATCCTTACTTGTGGGAACCAATACCAAAGCTTTAGGACACGGATGAAGGGAGGGAGCAAATCAGGTTACCTAAACGGAAGGCACCACGGCTTGCAAAACCTTTCTCCCAAAAATAGCCTCCGAAGAAGCAAAAGTATCAAATTTGTAAAATTTGGCAAAAGTGTGCAGTGAAGACCAAGTCGCTGCCTTACATATCTGATCAACAGAAGCCTCGTTCTTGAAGGCCCATGTGGAAGCCACAGCCCTAGTGGAGTGAGCTGTGATTCTTTCAGGAGGCTGCCGTCCGGCAGTCTCATAAGCCAATCGGATGATGCTTTTAAGCCAAAAGGAAAGAGAGGTAGAAGTTGCTTATTGACCTCTCCTTTTACCAGAATAGACGACAAACAGAGAAGATGTTTGTCTGAACTCTTTTGTAGCTTCTAAGTAGAATTTTAGAGCACGGACTACATCTAAATTGTGTAGCAAACGTTCCTTCTTTGAAACTGGATTCGGACACAAAGAAGGTACAACTATCTCCTGGTTAATATTTTTGTTGGAAACAACCTTTGGAAGAAAACCAGGCTTAGTACGCAAAACAACCTTATCTGAATGGAACACCAGATAGGGCGGAGTACACTGCAGAGCAGATAACTCAGAAACTCTTCTAGCAGAAGAAATAGCAACCAAAAACAAAACTTTCCAAGATAACAACTTAATATCTATGGAATGTAAGGGTTCAAACGGAACCCCTTGAAGAACTGAAAGAACTAGATTTAAACTCCAGGGAGGAGTCAAAGGTCTGGAAACAGGCTTGATCCTAACCAGAGCCTGAACAAATGCTTGAACATCTGGCACAGCTGCCAGTCGTTTGTGTAGTAAGACAGATAAAGCAGAAATCTGTCCTTTTAGAGAACTCGCAGATAATCCTTTATCCAAACCTTGTAGAAAGGAAAGGATCTTAGGAATTTTTATCTAATTCCATGGGAATCCTTTGGATTCACACCAGCAGATATATCTTTTCCATATTTTATGGTAAATGTTTCTAGTTACCGGTTTTCTGGCTTGAACCAGAGTATCTATCACAGAATCTGAAAACCCACGCTTTGATAGAATCAAGCGTTCAATCTCCAAGCCGTCAGCTGGAGGGAGACCAGATTTGGATGTTCGAATGGACCCTGCACAAGAAGGTCCTGTCTCAAAGGTAGCTCCCATGGTGGAGCCGATGACATATTCACCAGGTCTGCATATCAAGTCCTGCGTGGCCATGCAGGAGCTAACAAGATCACCAAGACCCTCTCCTGCTTGATCCTGGCTACCAGCCTGGGAATGAGAGGAAACGGTGGAAACACATAAGCTAGGTTGAAGGTCCAAGGCGCTACTAGTGCATCCACTAGAGTCGCCTTGGGATCCCTGGATCTGGACCCGTAGCAAGGAACCTTGAAGTTCTGACGAGACGCCATCAGATCCATATCTGGAATGCCCCATAATTGCGTCAACTGGGCAAAGATCTCCGGGTGGAGTTCCCACTCCCCCGGATGGAATGTCTGACGACTCAAGTAATCCGCTTCCCAGTTTTCCACACCTGGGATGTGGATCGCAGATAGGTGGCAGGAGTGATCCTCCGCCCATTGTATTATTTTGGTCACTTCTTTCATCGCCAGGGAACTCCTTGTTCCCCCCTGATGATTGATATAAGCAACAGTCGTCATGTTGTCTGATTGGAATCTTATGAATCTGGCCTTTGCTAGCTGAGGCCAAGCCCTGAGAGCATTGAATATCGCTCTTAGTTCCAGAATGTTTATCGGGAGGAGACTCTTCCCGAGACCATAGTCCCTGAGCTTTCAGGGATTCCCAGACCGCGCCCCAGCCCACTAGACTGGCGTCGGTCGTGACGATGACCCACTCTGGTCTGCGGAAGCTCATTCCCTGGGATAGGTGGTCCAGGGTTAGCCACCAACGGAGTGAATCTCTGGTCTTCTGATCTACTTGAATCACTGGAGACAAGTCTGTATAGTCCCCATTTCACTGTTTCAGCATGCACAGTTGTAATGGTCTTAGTTGAATTTGCGCAAAAGGAACTATGTCCATTGCTGCAACCATCACCCCTACTACTTCCATGCACTGAGCTATGGAAGGACGTGGAACAGAATGAAGAACTTGACAAGCGCTTAGAAGTTTTGACTTTCTGACATCTGTCAGAAAAATCCTCATTTCTAAAGAATCTATTATTGTTCCCAAGAAGGGAACTCTTGTCGACGGAGACAGAGAACTTTTTTCTATGTTCACCTTCCATCCGTGAGATCTGAGAAAGGCCAGAACAATGTCTGTATGAGCCTTTGCCTTTGAAAGGGACGACGCTTGTATTAGAATGTCGTCCAAGTATGGTACTGCTGCAATGCCCCTCGGTCTTAGAACCGCTAGAAGGGACCCGAGTACCTATGTGAAAATCCTTGGAGCAGTGGCTAACCTGAATGGGAGGGCCACAAACTGGTAATGTTTGTCCAGAAAGGCGAACCTTAGGAACTGATGATGTTCTTTGTGGATAGGAATATGTAGGTACGCATCCTTTAGATCCACGGTAGTCATAAATTGACCTTCCTGGATTGTAGGTAGAATCGTTCGAATGGTTTCCATTTTGAACGATGGTACTCTGAGAAATTTGTTTAGGATTTTTAAATCCAGAATTGGTCTGAAGGTTCCCTCTTTTTTGGGAACTACGAACAGATTTGAGTAAAATCCCATTCCTTGTTCCGCCATTGGAACTGGGTGTATCACTCCCATCTTTAACAGGTCTTCTACACAATGTAAGAATGTCTGTCTCTTTATTTGGTTTGAGGATAAGTGAGACATGTGAAACCTTCCCCTTTGGGGTAGTTCCTTGAATTCCAGAAGATAACCCTGAGAAACTATTTCTAGCGTCCAGGGATCCTGAATATCTCTTGCCCAAGCCTGAGCAAAGAGAGAGAGTCTGCCCCCCACTAGATCCGGTCCCGGATCGGGGGCTACTCCTTCATGCTGTTTTGTTAGCAGCAGCAGGCTTCTTGGCCTGCTTACCCTTGTTCCAGCCTTGCATCGGTTTCCAGGCTGGTTTGGTCTGTGAAGCATTACCCTCTTGCTTAGAGGATGCAGAATTAGAGGCCGGTCCGTTCCTGAAATTACGAAAGGAACGAAAATTAGACTTATTCTTGGCTTTGAAAGGCCTATCTTGTGGGAGGGCGTGGCCCTTTCCCCCAGTGATGTCTGAGATAATCTCTTTCAATTCTGGCCCAAAGAGAGTTTTACCCTTGAAGGGGATTTTAAGCAATTTTGTCTTGGATGATACATCCGCTGACCAAGACATTAGCCAAAGCGCTCTGCGTGCCACAATTGCAAACCCTGAATTTTTTGCCGCTAATCTAGCTAATTGCAAAGCGGCATCTAAAATAAAAGAATTAGCCAACTTAAGTGCGTGAACTCTGTCCATAACCTCCTCATATGGAGTTTCTCTACTGAGCGACTTTTCTAGTTCCTCGAACCAGAACCACGCTGCTGTAGTGACAGGAACAATGCACAAAATGGGTTGCAGAAGGTAACCTTGCTGTACAAAAATCTTTTTAAGCAAACCCTCCAATTTTTTATCCATAGGATCTTTGAAAGCACAATTATCCTCGATAGGAATAGTAGTGCGCTTGTTTAGAGTAGAAACTGCCCCCTCGACCTTAGGGACTGTCTGCCATAAGTCCTTTCTGGGGTCGACCATAGGAAATAATTTCTTAAATATAGGAGGGGGAACAAAAGGTATGCCGGACTTCTCTCACTCCTTATTCACTATGTCCGCCACCTGCTTGGGTATAGGAAAAGCGTCGGGGTGCACCGGAACCTCTAGGAACTTGTCCATCTTGCATAATTTTTCTGGAATGACCAGGTTGTCATAATCATCCAGAGTAGATAACACCTCCTTAAGCAGTGCGCGGAGATGCTCTAATTTAAATTTAAATGTCACAACATCAGGTTCAGCCTGTTGAGAAATTTTTCCTGAATCTGAAATTTCCCCATCTGACAAAACCTCCCTCATGGCCCCTTCAGATTGGTGTGAGGGTATGACAGAGCAATTATCATCAGCGCCCTCCTGCTCTTCAGTGTTTAAAACAGAGTAATCGCGCTTTCTCTGATATGAAGGCATTTTGGATAAAATATTTGCTATGGAGTTATCCATTACTGCCGTCAATTGTTGCATAGTAATAAGCATTGGCGCGCTAGAAGTACTAGGGGCCTCCTGCGTGGGCAAAACTGGTATAGACACAGAAGGAGATGATGTAGAACCATGTCTACTCCCTTCATCTGATTAATCATCTTGGGCAACTTCATTATCTGTGGCAGTACTGTCCTTACTTTGTTTGGACGCTATGGCACAATTATCACACAATTTTGAAGGGGGAGACACATTGACTTTCATACATATAGAACATAGCTTATCTGAAGGTACAGACATGTTAAACAGGCTTAAACTTGTCAATAAAGCACAAAAACCGTTTTAAAACAAAACCGTTACTGTCTCTTTAAATTTTAAACAGAGCACACTTCATTACTGAATATGTGAAAAAGTATGAAGGAATTGTTCAAAATTTACCAAAATTTCACCACAGTGTCTTAAAGCATTCAAAGTATTGCACACCAATTTTCAGAGCTTTAACCCTTAAAATAACGAAACCGGTTACAGTTTTAACCCCTCTACAGTCCCAGCTACAGCCTTTGCTGCGACTTTACCAAACTCAGGGGGGAATACGATACCAAATGAAGCCTTCTAGGAACTTTTCCAACTACTTTCAGATCCTCACACATGCATCTGCATGTCTTGCTCTCAAAAGTAACTGCGCAGTAATGGCGCGAAAATGAGGCTCAGCCTCTAACTGGGAAGGCCCTTCCTGACTGGAAAAGGTGTCTAACACAGTGCCTGACGTTAAAAAACGTTCCCCAAGTTTATAAGTGTGAATTACCAGCATAAACATGTATAAAATGCCCAAATAAAGTAATCAATTTTGCCCATAAAAGTGTCTACCAGTTTTATAGCCCATATTAAGCCCTTTATTCTGTTTGAGACTAAGAAAATGGCTTACCGGTCCCCATGAGGGGAAATGACAGCCTTCCAGCATTACACAGTCTTGTTAGAAATATGGCTAGTCATACCTTAAGCAGAAAAGTCTGCTAACTGTTTCCCCCAACTGAAGTTACTTCATCTCAACAGTCCTATGTGGAAACATCAAACGATTTTAGTTACTGTCTGCTAAAATCATCTTCCTCTCACAAACAGAATTCTTCATCTTTTTCTGTTTCAGAGTAAATAGTACATACCAGCACTTTTTTAAAATAACAAACTCTTGATAGTAGAATAAAAAACTACAACTAAACACCACATACTCTTAACCATCTCCGTGGAGATGTTGCCTGTGCAACGGCAAAGAGAATGACTGGGGTGTGCGGAGCCTAGGAGGGACTATATGGCCAGCTTTGCTGGGACTCTTTGCCATTTCCTGTTGGGGAAGAGATATTCCCACAAGTAAGGATGACGCCGTGGACCGGACACACCAATGTTGGAGAAATTGTAAATTTGTCAGTTACACTAAAGCACCAGATCAATTACAATGTGTTGGTTAACTGGAGAATAAAGCAATATTTAAAGTTGTATAATCTAGTGCAGTAGTTGAAAATTGAATTACAAATTAGCTGCAGACAAAAAAGTAATTGTAAAATGTCTCTTGAATTAATTTGTTTCCTTTTTCTCTTAGTCTAACATAGAAATGTAGTAATAAAAAAGGTGCATTGCTCATACGAACATCTTACATTCAGAGGAAAACAGCTTTGCAGACTGTGAAAAGCTAGGGAACGAGCTTGCAAAAATCTCAGAGCCAGACAACAATCAATGCACTGCTCCTTTGCAGCACTACTGCATATTTGACTGTTGTCTTCAAACAGCACTTTGCTCTGGATGCATTGTGTTAAAGAAAACTTATACAATGCAGCCAGAGAACAGCTCTGTTTAAGAAGAACAGCCTAATGTGGAGCAGCACTGAAAAGTTAAAGTGCTAACAGTTCCTGTTCTTTCTGCAGACATGCCGCATTTTCTGTGATTACATCTCAGATCACTCTATGTTCTGCCTTGGGGATTAGAAACAATACAGAAATAACAGGCATTGCACTAGGACAGGATGTCTACAAGATATCCTTGTTCGCTGATGATATCCTCTTTACCCTGACTAACCCTGAAAAATCAATTCCACCGCTTTTAGCGGAGTTCTACACCTTTCATAACCTAACAAACTTTTTGATAAATCAGAGCAAATCTGAAATTCTGGGCTTTTGTCTCTCGGAGGGCTCTGTGGAATCAATCAGAAAAAGTTGTCCTTATAGGTGGTGCTGGGGGAAAATGAAATATTTGGGTATATATCTACCCGACTCTTTTGACAAGATATTCCAGGTAAATTATCTCCCAATTAAAACAGTAATTATGAGTGACCTATCATCCTGGAGCTCAAAGAAACTATCCTGGTGGGGTCGTATTAATACTTTAAAAAATTAATATTTTCCCGAGACTCCTTTACATCATGGAAGCGCTGCCAATCCCTCTGCCTTCTAAATACCTTTTCCAGATACAAAATTTATTCAGCTCATATATGTGGCAAAAGAAGCCACCAAGAATTAATAAAAGCACCATGTCCCTTCCTAAGTTGCAGGGTGGACTGGTATTACCCAATTTGGAAGAGTATAGAACATCCATATTCCTGCAGAGGATACTAGACTGGAGGGTGGGTGCAACACAGAGGAGGTGGGTTCGATTGGAGGAATATTTGACTCCTGACCTTCCATTAGCTAGCTTATGTTGGAGACCTGACTTCCACGAGAAAACTAAATTGCTCGCTAATTCAATTACTAGAGAAACTGCCTCACAATGGGACTCGGCCTCTACGCACTTTCCATATCTTTCTTCTAATCCGGGCCATCTGACATCCCTACTCTACAACACTGACTTTTCTATATCTCCCCTAGTTAATTCAAACTTACTAGATCCGAAGGACGATGACATAACCGTATATCATGTAACTGCCAACAAAACTATATGCACACAAGACCAACTACTGGAGAGGGGATATGATTGGGCGAGAAACTGGTACTCATACAGTAGACTACATAATTACATCTGTACCCATAAACATAGAAACAACATGATCCGCACACCTACTAACATGGAGAAATTATATTTATCTAGATCCCCAGTGAAACACTCCCTTTCTATCATCTATAAAAATATCATCCAACCTCCACCAGGTAACTAACCATATTCCATTGAAATGTGGGAAAGAGAGCTGGGAATAATTATTCTTCCACAAACAGCAGCAAATATATTTATAAATACTAAAAAATCCTCTACCTCAGCCTCTATCCTGGAAACCAATTACAAAATGTTGCACTGTTGGTATTTAATCCCCCAAAAGCTACATTGGTTATATCCTAAAGTTAGTAACAAATGCTGGAGGTGTGGCCACGTTGGGAGTGGAATGGGAAATATGTGGTGGTGGTGGTGTTCTCATATAAACCACTACTGGTATGAAGTAATGCACAAAGTAGAACACATTTTACAAATCACCATACCACATGATCCCCAGATCTGGTTATTAAATAAATCTACCCAACTACCCTCCAAACACCTTATTCCACTATTTCAAATATTTACTAATAGTGTTAAAATGCTAATAGCTAAAGTATGGAAATCGAAGGACGTCCCCTCTCTAGCAATGTGGAGGGATAAGGTCACTGAGCTGTTAGAACTTGAGGAATATTCTGTCTTCAAGAAAGGTAATACAGAATGCTTTATTATGTTACAAGCAATTTGGGACAAATATATTAGAAACAACACATAATTAACAAATGTATAGGGAAATTTACTGTGAATAAATGTATGGAGTATTGTGAGTGGATGCAAAGACTTTAATGTAACTTACCATATACCATTATAATTTATACTATGAGATTGGACAGATGTTTTAATTACTGTTTTTTTCTGTAACACTGCATAAGAAAGGTAATTTTTAATGTATCAAAACTATTGCTTGATGTATGGTTGTTGTAAATTAAACACAAATTCTCTTTCAATAAAAATAATTTAAAGAAAAAAGAAAAAAAAATGGGTTTAGTATTCCTTTAACTGAACCTTCTCTTCAAAGCAAAAATCTTTTCTTCACAATCATTGTGTCATGTTCCTTCCCTCACAAACTAACTCACCTCAATGACATCATTCCTATTGAGAGACTTCAGACTGGCCAGGGCTGCGTCTAGTGCAGGAAGTGCTTCATCCAGGTCTTTCTGTGCATCATCTGCTATCTCCTGAGCTCTAAGAGCTTTCTCTGTGGCCTTTGCTTCCTCCGCTTGCACTGCAGTTCGTGTTTCCTCAGCCACTACTGTATCCTTCTGCAGGGGACAAAGACAATGTACAATAAATCTACAAATAAATCACAGAATAACAAAAAGTGAAATAAATGTGAAAAACAGAAATGTGAACTGAAAGTTCATTAAATGATTAGAAGGATATGTTCCCTCCTGAGGAGTTGTTCAGCAATCAATGTCTTCAAATTCATCCTCAAATAGAATCATAGAAGAAAAAAAACACCATAGTGTAACTCTGTAACCCACTTGGAATGTATGGTAGAAAACGGACAAATGGGTACTCACATTTGGTGGAGCCGCTCCAGGCTCAGGATAATGCGCACACCTACTTTATACTGGTAGGCAAACAGTATCTCACACGCAAGTAGTAAAAGATAGAATTTATTAAAATTAATAAAAACGTCACAAATGCAGTATTGACACCATATAATGAGGGTAGCTGAATGATAATACAGTGGTTATCACTCAAATGAGAAAACCTAAACGCTGGATGGATGTGGATAGAGAGCAGAAGCTTAACCGCTGACCAAACACAAGCTAATACAGCACGGAATTGCTCCACCTCTGGCGACACAAGCAGATGATAGACGTAGTGGTGAGATAAAAAAGGCTATTAGTTCCGACGTACGTTTCACTTTGCAGCTTTTTCATTTACTTTTATTATCAATATTGCTACATTCTATCTTTTGTAGAAAAGCAGGGATCTAAACTCAGGAGCGCAAACGTGTATATGGCAGCAGTTTTGCAGGAATGTTATCCATTTGCAAGAGCATGCGGTGGCATACATTTTCCCTGCCATATAGTGCTCCAGAAACCTACCTAGGTACCTCTTCAACAAAGAATGCCTTGGGAACGAGACAAGAACGATAAGAAGTAGATTGGAAACATATTATTAACATTCAGATAGATTATGAGTTTTTAGCGCTATAGGGATTTCAACAACCGCCACAAAAGCGGCATTATTTCATCTCCCTATACCGCTAGTATTACAAATTTTTAAAAAGCAGGCTTGTGCCGTCGATATGGTTGCATTGAGCTCCATACTGCACCAAAATCAAGTGCTGCTTTGACGGGCTTGTGCACGATTTCCCCATAGACATCAATGGGGAGAGTATAAAAAAAAAAAGCGGAATGAAAAGCTCCGTAACACAGCCTTATTGATGTCTAAGGGGAAATAAAAAGTTATGTTTAAACCTAACACTCTAACATAAACCCCGAGTCTAAACACCCCTAATCTGCTGCCCCCAAAATCGCTGACACCTAAATACAGTTATTAACACCTAATCTCCCGCCCTCAATATTGCTGCCACCTACATAAAACTATTAACACCCTAATCTGCCGCTCCTAATGTCGCCGCCACTCTACTAAAGTTATTAACCCCTAAACCTCTGGCCTCCCACATCACTACCACTAAATAAATCAATTAACCCCTAAACCTAACCCTAACATAACCCTAAGCCTAAAACCCCCTAACTTTAACATAATTAAAATACAGCTAAACTAAAGTTACAATTATTAATTAAATAATAACAAATTAAAACTAATTACTTACCTGTAAAATAAAACCTAAGCTAGCTACAATATAACTAATAGTTAAAAGGTTTTATTTTTATTTCACAGGTAAGTTTGTATTTATTTTAACTAGGTAGACTAGTTAGTAAATAGTTATTAACTATTTACTAACTACCTAGTTAAAATAAATACAAACTTACCTGTGAAATAGAACCTAACCTGCCTTACACTAAAACCTAACATTATAAAAAAATAATCACTAAAATTACAAAAAAATTAAATTACTAAATTATAAAAAATAAGAAACACATTATCAAAAATAAATAAGAATTACACCTAATCTAATAGCCCTATCAAAATACCCCCCCCCAAAAAAAAAAAAAAAAAATAGCCTACAATAAACTACCAATGGCCCTTAAAAGGGCCTTTTGTGGGGCATTGCCCCAACGATATCAGCTCTTTTACCTGTAAAAAAAATAAAACCACTCCCCCAACAGTAAAACCCACCACCCCCACACCCCCCCAAATAAAATAACTATCTAAAAAAAACTAAGCTCCCCATTACCCTGAAAATGGCATTTGTATGGGCATTTAGCTCTTTTACATGCCCAGACCCTATACTAAACATAAAACCCACCCAAAAACCCTTGAAAAAACCTAACACTAACCCCCAATGATCCACTTACAGTTCTTGAAGTCCCGCTTGAAGGATCCATCCAGCCGGCGAAGTCCTCATCCATGCAGCAAGAAGTCTTCATCCAGACGGCATCCTCTATCTTCATCAATCTGGCACGGAGCAGGTCTATCCGCGGAGCATCCTCTTCATACGGTTGCCGCCGTAAAATGAAATTTCAATGCAAGTGACTTCATTCAAGATGGCGTCCCTTGCATTCCTATTGGCTGAAATATACAGCCAAAAGGATTAGAGCTGCTAAAATTCTATTAGCTGTTCCAATTAGCCAAAAGGATTTGAGCTGCTAAAATCTTATTGGCTGTTCCAATCAGCCAATAGGATGAGAGCTCAATCCTATTGGCTGATTGGAACAGTCAATAGGATTTTAGCAGCTCTAATCCTATTGGCTGATTGAAATCTTGAAATCAGCCAATAGGAATGCAAGGGACGCCATCTTAGATGACGTCACTTGCATTGAAGTTCCAGTGTACGGTGGAGACCGTATGAAGAGGATGCTCCGTGCCGGATGTCTTCAGGATGGACCCGTTCTGTGCCGGATGGATGAAGATGCTGTCTGGATGAAGACTTCTTGCCGCCTGGATGAAGACTTCGCCGGCTGGATGAAGATGGAAGAGGCCGCCTGGATGAAGACTTCTTGCCGCATGGATGATGACTTCGCCGGCTGGATGGATCCTTCAAGTGGGACTTCAAGAACTGTGGATCGATGGGGTTAGTGTTAGGTTTTTTTTAAGGTTTCTTTGGGTGGGTTTTATTTTTAGTTTAGGGTCTGGGCATGTAAAAGAGCTAAATGCAGGTAAAATAGCTCAAATCTTTGGGGCAATGCCCAACAAAAGGCCCTTTTAAGGACCATTTGTAGTTTATTGTAGGCTAGGTTTTTTTTATTTTATTTCGTGGGGGCTTTTTTATTTGGATAAGGCTATTAGATTAGGTGTAATTCTTTTTTATTTTTGATAATTTGTTTCTTATTTTTTGTAATTTAGTGTTTGTTTTTGTAATTTAGTTATTTTAGAGTAGTGTTAGTGTTAGGTCTCCCTAAGAGTAAAAGGGGGAAACCAGACGTTGGACTCCTTGCACACATGCCCTAGAGATATGCAACTGCACCTCACTGACGTGGCCCAAGAGAGGCCGAAACATACGTCTGGGGTTTGTTGTTGGTCTTGTTCAGAGAAGAATTGCCTGGTATTTCGGTGCTGGACTGTCATTGGGCAGGATCAGACTGATATGCTACAGGATATTTTTTTCTCTGTGAAAAGGCATAGTGTGCAAAAAGAGACTGCACCCTGAGTGGCACTGGCCTTGTGGACAAGCACAGAAGTTTTTCTAGCTATTGTTCTGTCTCAGTGAGTGCGTCTCTCTATTTTCTTGATTCTATTCATATTTTTATCATTAGATCTGGAACTAAAATTCGTGCTTATCTTATCTCCAATGGTATCAGATCTAGAGGAAATGAACTTACAGTTTTTAGAAATTAATTTGAGATCTTCATCTCTCTCTAGAAGTGGCAGTCTTTTTCTGATGATATTACAAATATCATTAAATTGTCTGCTATATTTGGTGATTAAATTTATACCTCCCTGTTCGGATCCCCTTTTTGTAGGATCATATACCTTGTCTCTTAGCAATGATTCTCTATCAAAACCCGATACCAAAGAGGATAGATGATTCAATTCCCTCTGATCATAACCTCTATCTATGAGACGTGCAGTTAGATCATTAGCATGTTTCCAATAATCATTAAAACTGGTACAATTACGCCTTAACCTGATGTACTGGCCCTTAGGTATACCTTTCTTAAGGTGATTAGGAGAAAGGAAGTAACAAGGTGCAGAGGTGCCTGAGGTTTATAACACGAAAAAAAAAATGTCTAAATAAAAGAGGGCGGGCCATGGACTCACTGTGTCAAGAAATAAATAAATTTATCAGGTAAGCATAAATTTTGTTTTCTTTCTAATGACACGATGAGTCCATGGATCATCTAATTACTATTAGGAATTGTCACGCTCGGCTGCTGGGAAGCTCTGCAGTCCTCTCTGTGTGCTTGATTGACAGGTGTCTGAGCAACCCCTTCCTGATGATGTCACAACCAGGCTTTTTATTCTGGGCTTCCTGTTTCTCCAGTGCCTGTTTGTTTGTTTAACCCTTTAAGGACACAGCTTTCAGTTTGCTCAATTGTTTTATGACGGAAAAATTCCGTCATATGTCCTTAAGAGGTTAACTTTGTGGCTTCTGTTAGGAATTCGCTGAGGAATCTCTCTAACTGCTGCTTTTCTGTTGCCAATCTCTTCAAGGATTTACTATGCTGGATTAACCTTCAACCTCCTGATTACCTGTCTCCAAACAATGCAAGTACTGTTTGTTTTGTGAAACTTTCAAACTTCCTGTTTACCTGCTGCAAACCCTGCAAATTCTGACTACTCTGTGTACTGCCAAACTATTCGAATACTGTTATTTCTGTGAAAACTTCAATCTGCATGTTTACCTGTTTCCAAACTCTGCAAATACAATTATTCAGTGTAAACCTTCAAACTGCTTGATATCCTGTTGCCAATCTCAACAAGTACTGATTAATCTGTGTTAACCTTCAAACTACCAGATTACCTGTTGCTATCTCTGCAAGTTCTGACAACACAGTGTTAACCTTCAAACTACCTGATTACATGTTGTTAATTCTGCAAGTTCTGACTACACAGTGTTAACCCTCAAACTGCCTGATTACCTGTTGCATACTCTGCAAAGACTGTCTACACAGTGTTAACTCTCAAACTGCCTGATTACCTGTTGCATACTCTGCAAACACTGTCTACTCAGTGTTAACCCTCAAACTGCCTGATTACCTGTTGCATACTCTGCAAAGACTGTCTACACAGTGTTAACCCTCAGACTGCCTGATAACAAATTACCTACTCCTGCATTATTAACTGTTTCCTGTTTTACCCTTCTTCTGTCTGAGTATAAGTGGACTATCCCTGCTCTCCTGATTCTGTGGAAGACATTTCCTGAAACCAGTTCCTTATTCAGAAGTCTATCTGGCTGATATCTTGAATTACTTTGGCACAGGCTAACCCTGCTCCATATCGTGAGTACTTAGTTTTTTGGAGGTTGTCGTGGGGTCACGTCCTGGATTAAACTCAGAGTGCAAGGGTGTTGTTTAAGTTCGCCCTAGCATTTGGGTCTTCTTCTGGACATTTCCTAACCTGACAGGAATCAATACCCAAGCTAGAGGACACAGATGATAAGGGAGGGACAACACAGGGAATCTAAACAGAAGGCACCACTGCTTGAAGAACCTTTCTCCCAAAAGAAGCCTCAGCCGCGGCAAAAATATCAAACTTATAGAATTTGGAAAAAGTATGTCGAGAGGACCAAGTTGCAGCCTTGCAAATGTGTTCCACAGAAGCTTC